>NC_135439.1:20306876-20606876 GCF_051991255.1 Vanacampus margaritifer | reverse complement strand
TAGTCTTCAATGATACAATTCCAGAGCTACATAAGCCTGTTAAGAAAAAGCCGTTTGAAGCAACTCTTACAACGCAAAGAAAGTTATTGTAGTTTAAACTGGTTCGGCACGATGTTCTGAAGTTATCTCCGCTTCGCCTGTTTCATTGGATGTCCTCCCTGGGTTTGAAAGAAATGAAACGTTAGGTTAACTGAAGACTCTAAATTTCCGATGCATACATGGTTCTGATTGGACCAGTCGAGGGTGTACTCCTGCTCCTTGCCCTGAGGACATGCATAATGAGGGTGTGGCACAATAAAATAATGGGTGGGTGGATCGTTAAAACAGAGAAACAAGATGGGTTGAATTGAAATCAAATGGCGAGGCTTCTCACCTCGGGAGCATCAGATAAGCTTCTCCCAAATCTAAAAATATAACTGAAAGCACTCTTGGTCTCATGGGGCAGAAAAACATGGGTCCACATGAGGGGAAATACTAAGTGTTACAACCTTATGTTTAGTCATTATCTTCAGTTCAGTTATTTTATCATCATTTGAGGTGGAAAATACCCCTTTAAGACGAACATATAAAAATAATAATTATACAGGATGACACTTTGAGCATAACCCAAGACTCAAGTATGATAAATTATGAACACCCTTGTTCAAAGGCAGAAGACTATTGAGTAAAACAGCACTTACTGTGCTCCAATGATGAAAAATACATCAACCAGAAGAACTACAGAATGATACGAGAAACAAAAGCTTCTCTGCCAACTTGCAGTCATAAATCAGATCGACAGAAGAAGCCACTGGCTCCAACATTCTTCGTTTTCCTCATCCATCAGTCCAGATATGTCAACATATTCTTTCTGACATTTGCTGCATCACTGCAAGTCAGTGTCACGCCATCACCGTCTTTCACTCTCATGCACGTGTTCATGAATTTCATCTTTGTGCATGCACATCTGTGCGTTGTCTTCCACCTGAATTGCATTAAACAGAAAATTGCATGCTTTACATTCCATGTATGTCAACATCTTCAGTATGACACACGATATGAGATTTACAAGTGAAATGGCTTGCAGAATGATCTTAGAAATCCCGCCACGGTGCATTGTCATTGAATAAGAGCTTTCATATCTAGCCCTTGCACTGAATTTTTGAATGATTATCTCAAATTGTCCATCCATTGTTTCCTTTCCCTCTAGTCAGTATCATCAGAAGATAACAGCAAATTGTATTAATGCTGCTTTCACATCTCAGCACATGGATGTTTTTTTTTGTCCCTGTAGTAGGCTTCCACTACTATTCATTTTAATCCTGCTGAAAATCAGATTCTGCATTATATTCAAGCAGACTTCCAAAAAGATGTACATGTGACGTGAGGGGCAGAATTTGGACTGCAAAAGTACACACCAAAATCACCCAACAGGAGGTAAACGATAAGTCAGGGCTTTCTTTCACAACAATGAAAACTACATCTTGTCTAGGGTGGCATGGTGTAAATATCTGCAAAATATATGTTGGTACTTCCTAGTAGGTTAAAACTTGCTACATCAGAACTTCCAATAATGGGCACTGGTAATTTTGCGTTGCCAAGCAACTCTTTCACACTGAGTGCAGTGTGAAAAGGGCTTAAATGCAAACGTTTTCTTTACAATAATATGTTCTATGCAACCCCACTAGTCTGAACATTATATTCTGAATAATATTGCCTTTGTGGAATATGAATTCAATAGCAAAATCCCCCTGTTTTTATCCATCTCAGGGGACGGCCATTTTGCCACTTGCTGTTGACTGTAAATTAAAACACAGTTGCTCAGGGCTCAAGTAATAACCAATCACGAGTCAGCTTGCAAACATCACATGACCAAAGAAAGAAAACAGGTGAGCTGTGATTCAACAAGTCTTCCCACAATAACGACCATATCGGTCGTTTTACCATGCACCAAAATACGACCAAGTGTTACATATTGTAGTTTAGAGACCTCTATCGGCTATGCTCCATATCAGCCATGTTAAATAACAAAATCACAGTAATGGGAATTGAACCCTGGTCATCGGGTCAGTAGACAAACATTTCTCTTACTGAGCTAACAGGCCAGTAATGAGATTAGTGGGGGGTTTTTTTGTGTGTGTTGACATGTATGTCAATATGCCGTCGGACTAATGGTTGGACTTAGCATTAGGCTTTCAGTGAGGTTGTACAGTACACGTTACGTCTTTACATGGGACACTAATGGTTGAGATTAGGAAAAGGCACAGTGAGGTTGTAGACCGCTATAAAACATGTAGTCAACACTAAGAAAACATCCCAGCATTTATCCAATGACCGTCCGCCTTTCGCACAGTGGAATAACCCACTCTACAAAGCAGTGTCCGACTGTGTAAACAAATAAATAAAAGTGCAATGGCTGAATGAGAAGGAAGTTGTATAATTCGAAAAGTAGCTGATTCTGAACAAAAGATGAAGGTATTCTATGGCATAATGAATTGTACACACAGCAGTGGAAGGGGCATTTAGGGGAATCTGAGCTTCCCTTGCAGTCTTAGAGCAATTACCACTGTTGTCACCTGTGCCCTGAGTAACTTTGATTTAATTTTCAGTTGCCAGCAAGTAGCAACATGGCCGCTCCCGGATCATGATAAAAACGGGTGGAGTTTGCTGCTTAATGCATATTCCATAAACGCAATATTAACTCATTCACTGCCATTGACGGCTATAGACGTCAAAAATTCATTTGAACTATTTCTATTAGTTTAACATTTTTTCTCACTTTTGTTAACAAGAGTATGAAAACCTAGAATTATTTTTTATTGTATTAGAACAGATATAAAATGTGTGATTAATCATGAGTTAACTAGTTAAGTCATGCGATAAATTCCGATAAAACGTTTTTAATAATCTTTTCTTTAAAAAAAATAGATTATTAAAAATTAAACAAAAAATGTTTTTTGTTTTTTTTTATAGAAAAGATTATTAAAAATTAGGGGCATCAGCGATTAAAATTTGTAATCGTAATTAACGCATGACTTCACTAGTTAACTCACGATTAATCACAAATTTTATATCTGTTCTAAATGTACAAAAAAATCTACATTTTAATACTCTTGTTAACAAAAATGGAAGAAAATGTTAAACTAATAGAAATAGTTCAAATGTTTTTTTTTTAAGTCTATAGCTGTCAATCGCAGTGAATGAGTTAATTAGTATGATTATTATTTTTTGGGGGGGTTTACTTCCGCTTTAACTGAGGAGCTTAGAGCTTAAATACACAAGGGAATCAAAGACACCTGGCCCCACTAAATAAATGACTAAATCAACTGACATAATAAAGGTCCAAAGCATAGTCACAGGTGTAAAAGTCAAGTGAAGTCATCCATCCATCCATCCATTTTCTTTACTGCTTGTACTCACAAGGGTCGCGGGGGTTGCTGGAGCCTATCCCAGCTGGCTTCGGGTAGTAGGCGGGGTACACCCTGAACTGGTTGCCAGTCAATTGCAGGGCACACAGAGACGAACAATCATACTCACAATCACACCTATGGACAATTTGGAGTGTCCAATCAACCTGCCATGCATATTTTTGGAATGTGGGAGGAAACCGGAGTACCCGGAGAAAACCCACGCAAGCACGGGGAGAACATGCAAACTCCACCCAGGAAGGCCGAAGCCCGGACTCAATCTCACATCCTCTGCACTGGGAGGCGGACGTGCTAACCAGTCAACCACTTAAGTGAAGTCAAGTCATCTTTATTTATATAGCACTTTCAAACAGCCTAAAACAAAGTCAAATGCAAAGAAAAGTTCGACTGTATATAGGTTTGGAGTACATACATATCATTATTTATGTAATAGTTTGTACATACTGCGATTGGCTGACAACCAGTTGAGGTTGTACCTTGATAGACTATATGTCACCTAATGATGAAAAGAAATATAGAAAATGGGCGGATGGATGATATCTAAAATCTAGACAGAAAATGATTTTTGATGTCTCAAAATATTAACCTTTAAACGTATGTGTCAAATCCCTAGCATAGCTCATAGTCCCCACGTGACCTCGTAGTCAAAGTGGCGTGACTGTGCACTGATGTACCGTTTCGCACATCTGTAAAGCCGCATCTGCATCATTCATAAATAAGTCAAATGCTCTTATTGCTGAAGCCTGTAGTTGCACTATAGCAGGATTGGCTGCAAGGGGCCCCTCCCCCTATTGGAATCATGTGAGACTTGTAGAAGTCACTAACCCATGATTTATTTCCTCATCACTTAGCACGGCCTTGTAAATGAGCAGAACTTTCTTCTTTTTTTTTGCTTTAAATTTCACTTTAATCTTCTTTACCTCTGTGGCCAGATAATGCCTTATTCATTGTAATATCCACAAAGCATTAGAGGGAATGAGAGCGTGAGAGTAGATTGACAGGAGGTGGGAGAAATAGTGAGAAATCCTTCTTTGAACCAAAGCAGCGCTGTACTGCAAAGCTCAGTATTGCTCAGTAAGATTAAGGATGAACGGCTCGGACCAAATAGGCCATCAGATTATGAGAATGGGTTGTCATATCACAACCGGTTACAGGGAGCTTTTTTTTTTTGTGATGATATTCCCAAAATTATGGTGTCGGGAAATAGTTCAGTAGTAGGCACGACAGAGCACTATCCATGAGTGAATTATGCACATGATGCACCAGTTTTGATTGCTTACGTTCACGTTTGCAGACCTGGCAACCATTCCAGCAATAAAACATCCGCTGGTTCTGGAAGCTGCACATATTTGGCTCTTCAATTACTTTAACTTATTCACTGCCATTGACGACTATAGACGTCAAAAATTCATTTAATCTATTTCTATTAATTTAACATTTTTTCCATTTTAGTTAACAAGAGTATGAAAACCTAGAAACATTTTTTACTGTACATTTAGAACAGATGTAAAAAATTGTGATTAAACGTGAGTCAGGCGATTACATTTTTTAAGCGTAATTAATCGCATGACTTCACTAGTTAACTCATGATTAATCACTCATTTTATATCTGTTCTAAATGTACAATTACATTTTTTTTAGGTTTTCATAATCTTGTTAACAAAAGTGAAAAAAAGTTAAATTAATAGAAATAGTTCAAATGAATTTTTGACGTCTATAACCGTCAATGGCAGTGAATGAGTTAATGAAGCACAGAACCGCAGTGTTTCTTCTTTTTTTTTTTTTGACAAAGCCTAATATTGTAAACCCTAACAAGCTGTCAATGGTTTAAAAGGAAATGTATTCTGTAGAAATGCGTCGCTGCTCTATGATAAATTGACCTCTGCCTGAGCAACATCGACATATCGTAGTCAACAAATGAAAAGACAAATGAGTCCACATTTTAAGTCGTTCAACTGCTGGGTCAGGGAGTCGGGATCACTCTGAAATGCTTTCCAAAAGCTTCTCTTGTCAGCGGCAACCCAGACAAGATCATCTCCTTTTTTTGAACTTGGAGCTGAGCAGAGTTAAGTATCATCTTTGGGTTAGGAATTGACCGCATTTATGTCATGAAGACATACATTTCCTCTTAGATCTGACATGAGAAGCTGTTCTATGGTTCTTCCGTCCCTTTAAATTGGAGCTTCATCTCAAGTAACACTGCAGCATTACTATCGTTTATCGTTATCAAGGAGTTCTTCAGTTAAAAGTCCAAGCAAGAACGTCTTCAAGCTTCTGGTTCTGAAATCATATTGGCAAGTATGTATTATAGTTCAGTCCTAAAACAAGTTAATGAACAGCCCAACTTCCAAAAATGCTAAAAATCCATCCATCCGTTTTCAGTAAATTGTTGATCTCAACTGACTTTGGCAATGCAAGTCAATCCAAAGGCATATACTGTAGAGCGGAAGACATCCATTTGCACCATCACTGAGTGGGAAAAGAACCCGCACTGCCTGCAATGAGGTCAGGCGTGAGGATGTATCTAAACCGACATTTATTTATTTATTACAACCATTACATTTATAATTGACTCAGTCTGAACATGTTCAACAAAGGTTAGTAGCATCTGTACACATGGCAAACAACATTAGGTCTTTTGTGGAAGAAAAAAATACTTCAGTGCCAACTTATTAGAATATAGATATAGAAAATATATATATTTTTATACAATTGTATTTTATTCCAACAACATGTTTTGTTTCACAATGACCTGAAGGATCACTTGTATCACATTTAACAATGATTACTATGCATTGCTCAGTCATAACTGAAGTGGATGTGAAACCGAGCTCTCCTGACATTGTTTGACTGCCGCTGTACGTATGCACAGGGTGTTTTCTGTCAGTCAACATGACGGTTGTGTTTGCATGTTTATCCAAGGCTCACCTGCTGTAGGCCTACACAGTGTAGTGGGCGGGATCACCCTTTTGTTTTAAGATGTGCAAACAGTCAATTTTGTCCCTGAAAACGTATTTTGAAGAATAGATAATTGCTCCATCATGTAAATATCATCAGATGTGGGCACAATATTTACCATACACCATGTATTAATGTAACTGTTACTTTTATTGATGTATTGGGCGACGTATTTATTACAGCATTTATTTATTTTACTAAAATGGTTTAATCCATTTACGAGTAACACTAAAAATGCATAAACACAAACTGTATTTTTTATATTTAATTATAAATCTCATGTTTTAAATTGCATAATGCGATCAGAGATAATCAGATGTAAAGTGAGAAATAATCCAATTGTACTTAATTGGTCAGAACATTATTTCTTACAACCATGTATCTTTGTTCATCTATCTATGCCGGCTGCAGTGAGCAACTAATGCTCTTCCTCTACGTGGCGATTAATATTCTGTGTATCCACTTCAATCAATCAATCATTTTGATTTCATTCATTTGTAAAAGAAAAAAAGACAATATAAGGCAATATTCAAAGTAAAGTAAAAGAAATGAAAGTGGACAGAAAGAAGTCAAACTTGTTTTGTCTGCCCTATATCAACTTTTTGTGCCATTTTGTTGATTGTCGATGAGATTTTTCTAAATTAAAATACAGTATGTACCTTAAATTCAATAAAGACATGGGGTTGAAGTAGAGTGACAGCGACAAGAGCCCTCTGGTGGCCATTAAGATTTTTTAAGTGCAGGAGAAACCCAGGACTGAAAACATAACTGCGGATCCTCTGAAAACGACTGTCTCGATTTACATACCTGAATAGAGTTCCAAACGGTGGACGGCGATAGTGCACCGTAAAAAATCTTTTTACGCGGCCGCCGTAGAACGGAACCCCGTCGTAAACCGATTACTTCTGATTTGATGCCACTTTTGATTAACGCTGTTGCAGAGGTATTTCAATCAAACAATCTTTATCTAGTTGTACATTTGGATTTTGTTACTTCGTTTTCGGGTGAGCGGACAAAAGTCGGTTCTCTTCTGACTGTTTGCAGTGCCTATTTTAACACTGGAAGGCACAATAAGTGTTTTCATTATCCATATTTATGGAGCTCATCTTAATACTACGGAGTCTTTGTGAGACAGCGATGAGAAAGTAGATGAGTAGATTTGATTTTATTGTATTTATGTTTGGCATCTAATGTGCAGCACTCACATTATGTAGCTATAAACCTGCATAAACTATGTAATACAATTGAGATGCTTGAATAAAATATAGCATACTATAATTTTACAAACTGTCTAGAGAGCTTGAATACTGTAATTTATTTGTTTACTCTTTTGGCTACATGATAGAGGAAAATATGAACAGCTCAGGTCAGTATGATGCAGTACACACCTTTTACTAAACATTGTTAAATGAATATACAGTACTATGTTGGCAGTGCATTTTTTTGTTTAAATTCTCATTGTTAAAGCAGCATTTTTGTTAGCGCTCTAATTTCAAGTGAAGTGTGTTCAGCCTGACACTAGCCTGCATTATATTGAAATACATTATGTCAGGGTGTCACTCTGGTAAAAAGATGTTTAAACATATGAGGGTCATAAGTTAAATGGCCGTGGGTGTGGAATGAAATTTGTTTGGGATAAAAACATCAGAAGGAATTATGATGTAAAAACAGCCTTCTGGTGTCAATGTCCTACACAAATATTAGCCAGAGTGTACAGATAAATCTTCATGGGGAGGTGCTAGAAATGGTTTGATCAATGAATAGGCTGGAGGGGAAAAAATTCCAATAACCTGTCACTAAACATCGCAGTAATGCGATATAAAAAGCCCAATATAAATCAGAAGTACTGGTAACATTGATCAGTGTGTAAAAATAACATTTTTATTGAACTTCAATGGAATCACAATCACAACCCTACCTGAACTTTTTTTTCTTTTCATATTAACCCACTCACACACACGCACTCATCACAATTGTCCATCCTAATGGAATATCAGAATTTGCAAATGACAGTACATCTGCTTGAGGCGAGCCATAAAAGACAAGTTAGTGGAAACAACCGAGGTGAGTGATTGTTGTTCTTAATATGATTCCCGTCATGTCATTTGCAAAGATAAAAGCTTTTTCTTCCAGGTTAAGTAGGTTAGAAACCTTCAAATTGCACAAAAACACTGAGGACACAATCACAAAAACAATGATTGTACATGTAAGCGATTCAAATATGAAGTAAATGATCTTTGGATGGGACTCATTTTGATAATAATAAAAATACAGTACTTAATAAACTACTGCACCTAAGCACAATCATATGGACACACTGATACCATGCTGGGGCAAATGTGACCACAAGGTGCAAAACTTCCAAAATCAATGAATTCCTTCAAATCCTATCTAAGAGCTACAGAGGTGTTTATGCATCAGAGGAGGCACTTCAGCCTGACGCGCGAACAGGAAAAGGAGAGCGGGAACGCGACAATAGGGCACCACAAGGGAAACGCGAGGCTCACTGGGGGCCGCACGCAGCAGTGTCAGAGGTGAGCAGGGACGGTCTGCAGGGCGTCCTCTGTTGTTCGATGGACGTTCACGTTCTGGAAAGAGCAACGCAGCAGTGTCAGAGCTCTTATCGACCTATAACGGACGCACGCATGTCTGCTGCAATTGAGACCATCTTTTCTGTTGTTCTGCTGTTTGTTTTATTCCTTACTACAATGGCTTGAGTTCTGAAATAATTGGTTTTGTCCATTTTTAACTTGACAAAAAACATTCCCAACAATAGTGAGTATTCAATTCAGGTTGAAGAATGAATGAATCCATTTGCACTGCCGGTTAAGTGGAAATATTCTACATGTCAGATCTGTGTGAATAACAAATGTTGAATAAAGTATTAAGAAATGACTTTGACGAGAGAGTGAGCTTGGAGCAATGCTGAGTGAAAGAAGTTTATTTAGAAACAGTTAATAGAAATGTCTGCTTCATTAGTGTCAGTGATTTGAGGACAAAAAAACATACACAGTGTCAAATAAAAGTTAACATACTTCCATGATTTTTACTCTCGTATGAATGAGTTGAGACATCCTACACATTTTGGTGACAAATTAAAGTTGTGCAATGTTGCAAAAGTACAAGAAATGTGTAAAAAAAAGTAACACAATTACATTAGTTCAATCATTAGGGGAAAACAAAGAAACTTCGTAGGGCGACGTATTTCGTCTTGTTGCTTCACATTTGGGAGCCTCACATCCACACATCTTTTCATTAGTTCTCCAAAAAAGGGAGAATGTGCATGACACGAAGTCCGTGTCATATTATTACAAATAATCAAGAATGAACTGGATTCCAGTCAGCTATCAGCATCATCAATCACATCTTCCACTAACGAACATTTATACGAGTGCAGAAAGCGCAGGCGACGTTGGAGAGGAATAGTATGAGAGGAAGGAAGATGGACAGCAAAGAAGTTGGTAGGTGCAGTGTGTGCATCACAAGGGTTACGGCGAGGTGCGCAATGAGGGCTAAAGGAAGCTCTGGGGAGGGGCACTGCCTCATTGGTGAGCTGGCACTGTTAGCAGAGCCTCCTCGGACATCCGAGACACCTCTACGTTCTGTTCCACGAGGAAGGGGGAAAGCACACACACAAATGTGGAGGGATCAAAACAACGTGGGATGATATTACAACTGTCAAGTTAGCAAGCCATGAGTCCACCTTGTTCGACAAACAGTATTTTCATCAGCAGGGGACGCTCGGGTACAACTCTCTTTATTCAGTGATCTTCAGGCTACATGCTCGTCAGCTATCAAAATGGTCAACATTTTATTTGTAATGTAAAATTTGACCTGCATCTAATTTCTCATGTTCAGTCAGGAATCTATATAACATTTCATTAGGCCAGGTTGTATTTGTTGGAAATCAAGTTTTATTCAGACTAGGGACACCAATATTGGGCATTTTGACGAATATCGGATTCAGCATTATTATTTTTTTATTATTATCTGACGGCGGATAAAAAGTTAATCTAAAGCCCATTTTCATCTCAGGGAACTATTACTGAGATGCTGCTGATAGTGGGAACCTTCTGAACCATTAGTTTTTGTTCGACATTAAAACAAAGCCATACATACATACATTTTGAAAGGTCAGAAAATTTGTTTAATAAACATGCTTTAAAGGGGAAGTCAACCGTAAACCTTTCTTAACTAGTGCTGTTCCAATACCGATACTGGTATCGGCAGAGGCCCCGATACTGCATTAAAACAAAGTATCGGTGAGTACTAACAAGTAATATGCCGATACCATTAATTCTGATGCTAGTATAGGATTTTGGATGCAGCATCTTGTGTCTTGCTCATGCATGACATTCACTGATGTATGACATGTTCACTTCATGCCCAGCTAACATATCTTATTGGATCTTGAATGCTCTGAACCAATGGCAGGACAGCTTTTTCATGTTGAGAAGAAAAAAAACTTCAGTATGGGTATGGTATCGGCATCAGCCGATACTGCAAAGCTGGGTATCGGAATCGGGGCCCAAAAAACGGTATCGGAACAACACTATTCTTAAAAATATGTTGTATCTGACCTCACTCGTCTAAACATGACATTCTGATTAATATTACATTTGTGGAATAGGAGTTATGCAGCAAAATCCAGCCGTTTTTATCCATCTCAGGCGGCGGCCATTTTGCCACTTGCTGTCGACTGTAGATGACATCACAGTTGCTCAGGGCTCAGGCAATGACCAATCACAGCTCAACTGTTTTATGAAACTGAGCTGTGATTGGTTGTTACCTGAAACCTAAGAAATTGTGATGTCATTTTCACTTATAGGCAAAATAGCCGCCTTCTGATATTGATAAAAACTGCTGGATTTTGCTGCTTCACTCATATTTCACTAATGCAATATTAACCAGAATACTGTATTTAGACTAGTGGGGCTACATAGAACATACATGGGGGGGGGGGTTTGGGGCTTCCGCTTTAAGACATTACAATAAAGTCAAGATTGGTATTTGTATTTTTTTTTTTTTTACTTGACGCCATAATATCCCACCCCCAACCCCTCTTAAGTGGAAATGAATATCGGCTTCAAGTATCGAGTATCGGCCTGCTTGACTTCTAATAATTGTCATCGTCCTTATAAAAACCATAAAATCCTATTTCTAATCCAGACACACTTTGTAATTGTCGTTTGTGTTGCGACAAAAGTGTGAAGGGTACGAGGGGGGAGTTCAGATTTATGTAACCTGATTACTATGCCAAATGTTGAAAAATAATCATGTTGCAGCATCATGTTCAGCGCCTGAAGCTGTCCGGTTTTGTCCAGTTTCCTTGCACTTAATGTGGGTCGAGTGGTGTGTGTGTGTGTGTTTGTGTATGAATGATTGCACACACCTCTGGTTTCTCTCTGTGCGTGTTGACAGCATCGATATTGAGGCCGATGGACTCCACCTTACAGCCTGTTCAAAGGAGGCCAGACTTGTCAGAAGAGCGCCCGTCACAGTTTACACTATTATTGTGTATGTACACTTTAGGCACACACAAAATCAAAAAAATAAAGCATCCTACCGTACGCCACTGGAGTGAGCTTCAACACGGTGTGCAGCGGGCACTTCAGGTAGGGCAGCTCCTCTGTGGAAATGCAATTACGAACACAATCATGGGACTACCACAACCAACAGCAGGATCATAGTTCAAATGTTTTGGGCTCATAGTATAGCGGAGTATAGGGATGTTTGATACCACTTTTTTTTCTTCAGATGGATACCAGTGCGAGTACTCAAATCTTGAGTTGTCACATCAACGATACCACTAAGTACTCTTGATACATAAAATGTCCCTCCCAAAAACTCACTGTGGTTCATCAGTGCAATTATCAGCAGTGATGCACGTCTTTCTACAAGAGGCCATCGAGTGGTTTCGTCTCAAAGACTCACCCGCCGTCTTGTCCAGGAAGTAAGCCAGTAGGCAGCGCATGACGGCCTGGTGGCAGATGACCAGCACGTTCTCCTGCCTCTCCAACTCCATGATGACGGGTTCCAGGCGCTGCACCAGGTCCTCGTAGGACTGAGTCAACAACAAACAATGACATGTATGCCAAGATGCTATTGATTGGAGTCAAGTGTAAATTGTAAATGTCTACCACTGACAATACAGATGGAGCACATGTAGGTCAGTCTCAACTGATTCTATTCACTTATTAGGAGGGACAAAACTATGACACCACACAATGTATGCATTTCTTAACTTGAACCATGACCAAAACAATAAACATATTCTTAAACATATTGAGCAATTTATACAAACAGTAAAATACATAGTATTGTTTCATGAAACATGACAAGTTGAAGTGATAAAGCCACAAGTATGTTTACATTATTGTTGTAATCTGATCTAGATTGTAATTTACTGATTTATGTTTATGCCACACTTGTTTGGTATAATTTTGGGATGTTCAAAACTGCAACTCAACGTGTTAAAGAGAAAGTCAACCTTAAACATTACTTGACAATAATATGTTACATGTGACCTCACTAGTCTAAACATTATATTATGATTAATATTACATTTGTGGAATAGGAGTTATGAAGCAAACCCTAGCCATTTTTTATCCATTTCAGGGGGCGACCATTTTGCCACTCACTGTTGCCTGAAAATGACATCAATGTTGCTCAGGGCTCAGGCAACGACCAATCACAGCTCACCTGTTTTCTGAAGCTGCGCTGTGATTGGTTGTTACCCGAGACCCGAGCAACATTGATGTCATCTTCAGTCGACAGAAAGCGGCAAAATGGCCGCCCCATGAGATGGATAAAAATGGCTGAATTTGCTGCTTAACTCATATTCCACTGACAATATTAACCAGATTACCATATTTAGACTAGTGGGGTTGCATAGAACACATTATTGTTTTGGGTTGACTTCCCCTTTAAGTTAACAACTCTAACTGAGGGAGCTAAATAATATCTAACATATAAATTCATGGTTCATTTGCCTTTATTTTAGTGTAAGCCTAAAGCACATATCCCATCATTTATGTCTCCATCCATGAATGTCGTGTTTGTCAAACACCTTCCATTACGTGACTGACCTCTCCTTTAGGGTAGCGGTAACGGTACTTGTCCTGGTCCCGCAGTGCAAATTCCAGAGGGTAGTTATCTTGAATCTCCTCATACATCATCTCCTCACACACACCCTGAAGTGGCACCAAACACACGCACTGATCAACACTCCGCACAGAGTGCGTGATGAGAGCAGAAAAAGATGGCGGGCGATCATTTGAGCTTGAGCTCAGCACTCACGGCGTCAATCTCGTTGAGGACCTTCCACTGTTCGTAGGGCACGCTGAGAGCTTCGGCGGTCTGGATGGTTCTCTTCATTTGACTGGTCCACACCTTCAGGTCACTGATGCCCTGAGCCTGGATGAACTGGCCCAGCTTCTTAGCAAACTGCAAACAGGAGAACAAGATTAAAAAGTTGACACATGGGAAGAGGATGGTGAAGATTTTGACTTCCCCTATCATGTATGCTGAAGCCACACTTTGGCGGCCATGTCTTCCGTACCTCTTTGCCTCTCGGTGTCAGACCCGAGTCTCCTCCGATGCAACCCTTCACATTGAGCTCACTCTCTCCATGGCGACACAAGTAGATGGAGCGAGGCGTGATGTGGATGTTCATGAGATAGTAGACGATCCGACTCTGGATGTGATCCAATACCCGGTTGACCAAATAGCGCTGACCTACATCCATGATTTTGATGTAGGAGAGATCCCTGAGCGGAGAGCAGTAAGAATCATGCGGAGTGTCCCATTATGCTTGTTTATATACAACAGTAGAGTAAACAACACTCCATCGCGGGTTTCGGGTTTTCGGACCAGTGTATTTCGCGGTATTTTGTCCAGTTCTTACTCATATGTTGGGGGTGTAATTCAACATTTGGGCACTAGATGGCAGCACTATATCGTGCAACACTAAATTTGAAAGATGAAAGCAGGAAGTATTTCAAGATCAGCCTCATTTTTGCTGATGAGTTTAGAAAGAGACGATTGGAATGTCTCAATTCTCTCCCATCTTGGGTCTTATGACTATGGAAATCAACAGCTGTAGGGTCAATTTCAAAGGTATACATTTTTATTGATGTATATTGTGAAATGTTACGTTTGATCTGCCATTTAATCTCAACTACACTCAGAATACTATTTATTCACAAAGCATTAATGCTGTAATGTCAATAATAATGTCTGGTGGTATTGGTATGATACGGTTTGATAAATGCTTGATACACCATTATTTGACTCAGTCTCACTCTCACCTGTCCAAGACCTCATCCAGGGTCTCATAAGAGTTTTCATAACACTTGATCCTCTTCATAAAGTCTTCCACCGCCTCTTCAGTGTTGCAGTTGGTGTAATCAGGGCTGCCCAGCTTCACTTGCTAAACAGAACCACAGAAAACAATGAGCACAACTGACATTTGCTCATTTGGGTTTGATGTAATCTGATATACACATTTACATGCTCACCACAATGTTCTCCTGGATTACATCTGGGTCTTCACACACAGATTCCACAAAGAACACCTGAAGAAAACATGCAAGCACACTTTTAACAGTCCTTAGCGAAAGCAATCACAAAAGCATGCAACAACTTGTTATGAAAGTTAAAAATAATATGTTCTATGTGCCCACACTAGTCTAAGCAGGGCATTTTGATCAATTTTGTGGTTGGCAAATATGAATTAGGCGGCAAAATCCACCTGTTTTTATCCATCTCTGGGGGCAGCCATTTTGCCACTTGCAGTCGAGTAAAAACAACATCACAGTTGCTCAGGGCTCAAGTAACAACCAATCATGGCTCAGCTCGCTAATCTCACATGACCAAACTCAGAAAACAGGTGAGCTGTGATTGGTCGTTTCCTGAGCAACTGTGATGTGATTTTCACTCAACAGCAAGTGCCAAAATGGCTGCCTCCTGAGATGGACAGGTAAATTTTGCTGCTGAATTCATATTTGACGAACGCAATTGGAATCAGAATGTTATCGTAAAAACATTTTTTGGGTTGACTTCCCCTTTAAGTAGGCTTTACCAGATCAAGATTTTTAGGGCCGATCACAATCAGCGAATTAAAAAAAAAAAAAGATCACCAACCCGATCACAAAATGGAGCAAGATATCTATTTAAATAGTTTGTTTATTTATTTGGTATATTTGTGTACTGATGACTGTTGGAACTAGGGCTGAACGATTATGAAAAATAATCTAATTGCAATTCCCCACCCCCCCCAAAAAAATTTCGATTGCAATATCATATGCAATTATTTTTTTTCAAGGTTCTTTTCAATAATTTTTTTACCCAACAAAAAGTTAATTATAATGAACAATATCAGATCTATTATAGATTACAGGATCTTAAAATAAAAGCAAATGAAGCCATTATATCAGTTTTTTTCCCCTCTACTACAATTAGTTAGTTACAATTTACCACTTCAACATACCCACTTCTCATGTTACATGAAACATGGTATTGTAAACACTGCACTTTTTAAAAACTGTATTTATCAATAAATAAATTCAATATATATATAAAAAATAAAAAATAAATACTATCTCCAGTCAGTAAACTCACACATGCTAAAGTGTAGGCAAAGTAAAATTATACCCGATTATATCACATAACATTTTCCGATTTGATTTCAAAAACCACTAGCATTCTATAGCTATCGTTGTGGGTGGGTCGCGGGTTGCGTAGTTTCCCATGGTCTGGACGGTCCGTGAACGCAACCACATACTTTTGTTTTGGTATGCTAAGCGCGTCCGGAGCTGTTGTGTTCTGGCGTGGTTACGGACGACGTTTACTTGCAAATTGTCATTAAGGAGTTGTTTGTTCGTCGCTTGGCCTGATTACTTCACCAACACTACAATACATTTACATTAAAAGAGGCTGTGGCGGCTCCTAAATGACGAGCAATAATTATTTCATCTGTCCTAATTTTCATTTGTGAAATCGGACGACACAACATATGGCCACGTACCTATTTAGCCTCAAAACATAGGACAACTCAAATTTATCAACCGCTGCCGCATACTTGCGTGTACACTCAGTTTACAAAACGCGCGACACTACGGCAGCCGAAAAGTCATAACTCACAACTGTGAAGTGTTGTTTTAAAACCAAGATCAAATCGATTAAACATGTTGGACACTTGTCTCAAGGTTTCATGAGACAAAAAAAAAAACCTTACCAAAATTACGTGCATTTATGGCGGCAGGTTTTAGTTACAGAGGTGACGTTCCTGCTCCCCCTCCCTCTTTTTCTTCTTCCACTTCGTTTTAATGGCCATTTTAATTGCAGCCTTTCACGATTACGTCAATGTCAAATACAATTAATGGTTCAGCTTTTCAAAAATAATTTTATTACATGCAAATTTATGAATCGTAACTCCT
This sequence comes from Vanacampus margaritifer, assembly GCF_051991255.1. NCBI lineage: Eukaryota > Metazoa > Chordata > Actinopteri > Syngnathiformes > Syngnathidae > Vanacampus > Vanacampus margaritifer. The sequence continues at coordinate 20,590,072 of NC_135439.1, read as the reverse complement.
GTTTGGCAGAATGATGTGAAGTGGAATGCTGCTGCTGTATAGTCTTGCACTATATAAGTGGTAGACTTTAGCATAGACTATATAACTTTGAAGGCAGTGAGGGTGTTATGAAACAAGGTTCACAATAGCATATGTCTTTGTTTCAAAAATAGTTTACATAACTTGAAAAACTGTTTAATTGCAGCCAATTGAGTTAAAGGAGTTACACTCACAAATTAAGACATTACAACCTATAAGAAGAAAAAAACGTAAACTACTGGCTGATCTGATTGGTGTTTAGTCTACTATAATCAAGACAACTTGACTCTACCTTGAAGCCATTCTGTTCTGCAAACTCGATGATGGTTTCCCTCCTTTCTCTGGTGGTGTTTGTAGCATCAAAAACCTGCACCGCACAAAAAGAGAACCAACGATGAAGGCACTGCACACTGAACTAACTCAGCAGCATCAAACACCTAACCCAACATGGGACCTACCGCAACTTGGCCTCCTTCTTCTGTGAGGTACTGTCGCACATCGTTTAAAGCTGCCGACGCGCATTGTCTGCAAAGATCAGACATAAAACCCAGCGATCAGCATCAACGACTTCACAATGATTACAGACTCTTACCTTCTGATCTTTAACCCTTCCTCATTATCTGGACGGAAGAACTCAAAGGACTTATAGATCTTCACACACTCTCTCCTGTATTGTCCTACATTGAACTCTGGAGAACACAGAAGGATTGCTCCCATTAATCTTTAAAGAAGTCTTCAAATCATGAAAAAGTGACAAGGTGTTACCTCTGGTGGGAACCCCTATCCAGTTGAGATAGCGGGTCAACTTCTTGGAGATGTAGGTCTTCCCCCTAGCAGGAAGGCCCACCGTCACTATCAGGGTAGGACAGTTGGTCATACATACTGCAAAAGAAGAGAGATGACAGGCTTGATTATCTTATTACATCATTCATATTATTTTATTATTAGATCATGGTGGATCATCTCAATACCGTGATCCCTGTGAAGAATGTGTTGGCGTCACGCATTGTGAAACAGCGCTTTTACACATTCACATCATTACGAGTCAGTTGCCTAACTGGGCCAGTGTTTGCACAGATGGCTGTATCAGAGGGCAGAGTGGCCAAATAGCGTCTCTGTTTTGATGTCTGTCAGACATTTCATTGCTTCAACTCCAGCGCAAGATAGAAGATATTTTTCTATCTCCGGACCGGGTTTAAAATGATGATCACGCATCCTTTGCTTATTTCACCAGGACGCATTGAAAGGCTGTTGGAAATGACAGCTCTACTTGTTGACCATAGGAACACAAACTTTCATGTCTCCAGTTTAAGCAGCAGAAAAGACTCTCCCCATAATGCTTCGCTTTTTCTCAATAGGTACATGGGAATTGACTGTATGGTTAACTGCCTGAGTTGAGCTCTATGCTGGCCATTTGGGTCCACTTCACCTTCATTCTATATTGAACACTTGACATTCTTTTTGTTTTCCATCAGATTACATCATTAATCATCTTTTGAACAAGAAAGCAATTTCATTTAATTCAGAGTTTCTGAAAAATGCATTTAATTACATTACTGCGTTCCAATGGAGCAAAATGAAAAATACAATTTGGATTTATCGAGTTATGTTAGTTGTGCAACAACCACAGTAGTAGAATGTTTCATTATTTTTTTCCCTCACCACTACTGTATTGCATTTCAGCACACTAGTAGTAGGACAACTTTGACCTACTAGTAGGACAACTACATGAACTACTTAAGAAAATCATTGCACAAGTTGGCATCTGCTCTCTAGTAGTCAAGCCTTAGATGTTAACAAGTAGAATCTTCGAATAGTTGTGCTTCTTTATGGCAAGCCTTTTGAGCATTTACTATCCCACTAGTGCGCTGAATTATGAATGAAAACTAATGGGCAAGCATAAATGCACAAATGGGTTGCCATATGCATAACTACGCCCCTGCTCTAGCGTGTGTCACAAGTGTTTGTGTCCATTGCTGTGATGGTTCATACACGCTTACCTGGCAACTTAAAAGTTAAAGATGGTCCATACGTACACTGCGCGACGCGAGTAAATTGTTCAGTGGCGTTCCGTTGCGTCGCTCGTAACTCAGTCGTAAAACGCGGACCCCCGTATTAGCGCCACATCTCGTCGGTTGCTTGGCACAGGGTTGAGCGTCCAGTCCGCATTACACACGACGACACGCAGAGTAGTACAGTGTGCTCCTTTCTGCTCGGCCCATTCAAAGTGTGACGTGAGGTGCAAGAGGACCGCATTAGCAGCAAGCACTCGCGCTAACGGTTTAAGCTAGCAGCACATCACGGGAATCAAAGCAGGTTCGACTGCTTTAACGCAGGGCGTTAAAAGCAAACAAGTTATGCAAACGAGTAGCACAGGAGTGGAATAATGACATGTCAGAACCACGCCGTCGCCATACGCACCCTTCCTTTGAGAAATGTGTCTCTCGGGAAGGCCATTTTTACACGGCATCCAAATTTTCTTGAGGGGGTTTTGGGTGAGTTCCCGGGGATTCGGCGGCGTGGTGTCCTCCATAGCGTCTTGCGGCGACGTGGAGGCCGCCGCGGGGGGGAAGCGAGGTCTTTTCCCGTGATGCTGCTCCGAAGGTGACCGAGGTTTCATCGTGATAGCTAGACGAGGATGCAGCCGCTGTCTCCGTCAGCCTCCCACTCAATCGCGCTATGTTACGTCACGTGCAATGTCGCCTGGCAGGAGACCGACGTTTGGTCGTAATGACCATAATGCATGCGCAGGCACTTTTTTTTACGCTTAACCGTAAAACACGTCACAGCGACACAGACGATGACGACGACTTTATTCATTTATTTATTTTACACTCAGACTGAAACAGTCAAATTGTCAATTACATTGATATATTTTGATTGTGATAGCTGCCTGAAATAAAAGAACAATGAATGAACATTCATATTTTGCCTGACAACTTTTACTATCTTTTTAATAAATCAAAAATATTATTTTACCCTCTTTTATTTTCCAGTTATTTTTCATTTGATAATTTTAGTGTTTCTTTCCCCCTTTTTTTTATTTTTATTTTTTTACTTATCTTGGTTTCATGTCGCGGTTTATCACTTTTAATAGTTTTTCTTGTTTTTAATTTATTTTCCTCTACAAATACAGCGGATACAGAAAAGTCTACAAAAGCTGTGTTTTGTGATACAGTATAATGAAATGAAGACCAAGATAAATCACTTCAAAACTTTTTTCCACCGTTGTGACCTATAACCTATATTATTTATTTATTGATTGATTGATTGATTTTTTACTCTTTGCAAATGAGTAAGCAAAAAACAACAACTGATATAATCTGGTTTTACAAGTGTACACAGTGCACACTGTTTCTGTGGACAGGGCTGCAACTTCCTATTTCTGTACTGTGGATGCGAATGTGTTCAGAATTACCACAGGGAACTCTTTTTTTTTTTTTTGCTTTAGTAGAATAAAGAATAATTGCATATCCACTACAGTTGATGCTCTCAATTTTAGAGAGCAAGGCGTGTTAACTCTGGGGGGCCTGATAGAAAAAAATAATTGAGAAGCACTAGATTTACCCCAAATACATACCAGATGTTATAGGATTGTCTTAACTTTTTATTTAAATAGTGCTTGCACAACAGCTTTAACAAAGCACTTTACAGAAAACATGACATAAAACATTAACAATAATACAATCATAAAAAAGAAGCAACAAAAACAATTTCCATTCCTACATGCGCTTTGTTGTTAGAAGTGGTCATAGATAAAATAGGAGAGATTCAGTTTCCTTTTATCAGAGGATCAGAGATGTCATGATCACGACATGCATGACGTCACACACGTCTGCTTCATGCTAGGTTTCAAAGTAAACAAGCAGCTGTAGCATCCGTTGATAATTAACATATACACAGAAAGAAAGAATGGTTCAGTTCTCCAGTCCCCTTTCAATCTGTTGAAGCCTAAAATCTTGTGCTAACACTCACTGTTGAATAATCCCTTGCACATTGTCTCCAGTCTCAGACGAAGTAAAAAAAAAACACCCCAAAGCACGATGCTACGGCGGCAGTTGGTACATCTTCAACCAACAATAGGAGTCCGATTGCCTCAGTTCAATGTTTACAGACTGCCTCTGTGAAGCACTAAGGAGTTTCCTTGTGTATGAACGGCACGGTGCTATACAGATAAACTTGCTTTGTTTGCCTTATAATCTAACAAATATGTAGTGGAATTAGCTATCTATCACACTATATCCTACAGTGGCGTGCCTGAAGTTTGGTACCTCGGCCTTCAGTGGGTATTTACCAGGACTGGACTGACACAAAAAAAATGGCCCTGGCAGTTTGACTTAGGCCTGCCGGCCTGGCCCAGCCCAATTTCTGACCAAACATGGCCGCGACCCTTGTGAATAATAAGCGGTTACAAAGATAAATGGATGGACATGGCTACCACGTAGCTCTGCCACTGATATTGATTGGTTTAGTTTGCTATCTATATTGGAAATTGATTAATCGGTTGCTCCCTCTAATTGCGGGCCAGTCTGTTGAGGTGAAATTCAGGAAAATGATAATTAAATGGCACCGCATTTGCCCCAAAAGACACTGACCCACTAGGCATCTGCGCTGTATGCCAGATGGCCAGTCCAGCCCTGTGATTTAGAACTTCATCCACCTCTAAATAACATCACGCCACCATGGAAACCATCAATTGGCTATTCCAATTTTACGTCACAAGTCAAAATGGCGGTGAAATGATCCTCTCCATCTATTGAAAAGCACTGGACTTTGGATCATTGGAATTTGATTTGGGAGGATTACTTTGATTTCAAAATTGAAACGTCAACTAGTATAACAATCTGCCTGGTTTGCATGCTAGTCACAGGCAAAGGAAATGCAATATGTCGTTTGTTTTCACCGCTGGAAGTGTTTGCATTGCGTTGCATTCCAGAAATATCAGAAATGCCCAGAAGTTTGGCATTGTCAATACCATAAAAAAAAATCTATCAACAAACAGCTGTGCCACGTCAATAATAAAATATTACTCTAATAATGTGACAAAAGATAAATATTTAAATGGCCTAATTAATACTCACCAGAGATGATGATTATTAAATGAATTACTGTGTGCAGATCGCTACTGACGTGTTCAGCTAGTCAAAGTTGACTGTAACGAGCCTCGTTCTGACCGACCAATCACATGATGTAAAAATACTGACATTATTGTGAGCCAGTAATCTGGCTTTACCTGTTTTGTTTTGTTTTGTTTTGTTTTGTTATAGCCTACTTAACACAGTAGTGGAGTAGCCCATGTCAAACAATATCCGTTAGATGGCAGCATTGCACTTTTTCCTCACACACTGCATGTGGTGCCAACTTGTATATCATTAACGTTATCAGCAAATCAACCCAGAAATAACTCGGGCCAAAGTCCTATCACTATTTTTGATTGAATATGACGTGCCTGCCTTTCAGCATAACACAATGCAAGTCCCCAAGCCATTGACACAAGTCCCATTCATTATTGTTTACTCTGTCTTTTGCACTACAACTACTGTTTTGTTTACAGGAACAATACAGAATTTTCATCTTTGTTGTTGATAAAAGCCTCTTTCGATTGTAACAGCACAGTTTGTTGGCATGTTTTAATTGCCTGGTTATATTAAACTTACATCAGAGGACAACAGGGTATGTGACATACATATGATGTGATAACATGGTTTTTCAATTAAATAGCTCCTTTAATTCCCACAAACTGTCAGTGGACTCAAATGTGTGTCAGCACACCAACTCTTGCCCACCTTAGCATATAGGCTAATATAGCCTAGTGTACATATACTATATAACAACTATTTTTTTATTGTGGAAAAAAATATATCTTTATTCAGTCATAATTAGAATAACTTATAAATTATTAGCAGCCTATACATTCATTACAATGTCTTATAAACTCAAACTGACCTTTACACAAATGTTTCTACACTCAAGCACATTTTGATAATGCTAGCCATTCAGGTGCACAATAAAGAACTCAGCGTAATTACAGCACTTAACTGGGGTTCGTATGGGTTTGTATTCGGCCCCCATTGAACTATTTTGTGCAGCGGCGCAATAATACTTCCACACGCGACACAAATCAAGGTTCAGTTACCGCCGTACTGTTTTCATCATTTGAATTTGATAGTTTCACATGCGTAGCCTAGCACTGGTTTTCATACACGTACTTGAGTCTGATTTTATTACTGCAATCGGCACAGTTGATATACAAATTTGGATGATCTTGCCGCCGTATGAGCGTAAACTCCGCCGTAAAACGAGGTCCCCTTTATTGGATTGCCCCTCCTTCCAGCAGCTAACAGCGTTTAGCCCAAGATGGACTAAATAATCGGGATCAGTTCCTCCAGTCCCTACTGGTAATGAAAACAGACGATCGCCACACACGCATCTCCGCTTAAAAATGCACGTTATGTTACACAGTAGGCTACATGAACTGTTTGCTATAGCTACGCATTCAATGAGCCATCAAAATGAACAAGAAGCGCTACATCAGCATGGCGAACGTCAAAATAAGCAATCGACTGATGATATGGTGACATTTCACCGACAGTTACACGCATTGTCAAATGTATGTATTAAAATATAAAGCATTTTGCAAAGCAGCGCGTGCGCAACGCAAAAAGCAGCGTTGGGAGGTTGTTGTTGTTATGTAGGGTAAAGGTCCCGGTGACAGTGCCAGCGCAGAGGCAGCACGTTCACTCTTGTTTACGTCTCCCTCGCGCGACTCTGTCCCACGTTTAGACCGCAGCATTACAGCCCAAGACAACAACGAGAAGCGGAAGCCTTCTTACCCGCGCTGCCCTGGTTCTGTGCCGGCTTGGATCGGCCGCAGCAGCCTCTCATCATGGACCGTATGGATGGAGACCCGAGCCAAGCGCCGCACTGATGCTTTGCTTATTACTGGGAACACACGCTCACACACACACACGCACACGCCGAGTGTGTGAAGCGGGAAGCTAGGCTTGCTACAAAACTGGACGGAATTAGGTAGCATGAGTACCTGCCCCCCTTTGCAACCTCCCACAATACACAATACACACCTACACACCCTCCCACAGGCTTCAAGGAAGTGTCCCCACTAAGGAGTGACAGTTCCCATGACAGTGATAGTTAAATATAGATACGTGCACGACAGGAAACAGTGTATTGTACACACACACACACACACACACACACGCACACACACACGCACACACACGCGCGCACACGCACACACACACAAATACAAACAAACTCTCACAATACGGAAAGATCACTTATTGAGCATTATATCTTTGATATGAAGCTTAAAGTCCAGATACTAATAATGAAGTGCCAGAACTAGTAGAATTTTATATCACGAGTAACATGCAGTTGTCAACTAGTGCAGATTGTCCTCAATAGTGACATGTAGTTGTCCTACTAGTGACCTACTAGTGACAACCTAGTTAGGATATGGATCTTATGCTCAGTGTTTAGTGACACTTGCAAAGCGTGAGTCATTTAACTCTGTTATTAATATTTTCCAGCTTCCTTCCACATCCCTAAAACACTTTAGGTTAATTAAAGCTGCTAAATATTCCACAGATGTGATTGGTTGTTTGTCTGTATTGTTTGTACCTGATTGTCTGTCTGGCCACCAATTTGCGTCTTGCGTTTTGTCTCAACAATCAATTCAATACAAATTGAGTTCAATCAATGAAGCCCTTAAATGGTAATTTAATTTTATTTATTAAGGGAGAGGGAAAAAAACTATTAAAAACTAGGGATGTAACGATATCCAAACATCACAATACGATATTATCCCGATATGAAGGTCACGATACGATAATTATCACGATATTGTGGGGAGGTTGGCGATACAAAAAAGGTCACAATATTGTAAACAAAAGAAAAAGAGCCCATATGAAACACACACACACAGGTTTGTTTTATTATCTTTGTGGGGCCATCTCATTGACATAATGCATTTCCTAGCTCCTTCCCCTAACCCCAACCATCAAAAATGATTTCCTACCCCTATTCCTTACCCTAACCTCAACCATAACCCGATTCAAACCTAAACTCTAAAACCAAGCCTTGACCCCAAAAAGAGGTCTAAGCTTGTGGGGCCCAGCAAAATGTCTAAACTTGGGGGGCCAGCAAAATGGCCCTACATGGACGGGTGGGCCCCACAACTCTGTGAAATTCCAGAATGTTGGCCCCACTATGTAACAACAACAAGGCCACACACACACAAAATATTGTGTTTTTGTACATTACAGCTATGAAAAATATTATAAAAACATTGAGTTACTACAAATATTGGCTCTGTTCACAAGCACATTACTTTCCCCTTTATCTGACCATTAGCGTGGCCAAAACATGCCTTGTGAAAATTTAACTGCACTAAAAAACTAGCCACCAGAAGGTGCTAGAACTGCACAAATGGAAATCAACCCGACTTATTTAACAGATGTGCTGCTTTTAATCACGAGACATGACGAAGACGATATATTGTGCCGGTTTTAATATCGCAATATCACGATATTGCCGTTATTGTTACATCCCTATTCAAAACTGCCTGGTGTGAAAAAGTACTTTTCCCCTAAACCAAATGTCTGGTTGAGCCACCTTCAGCAACAATAATTCAAATCAACTGGTTTTCTACAACTGGCAAAGTGTCTTTCATATCTTGTGGAAATATTTTGGCCCACTCTTCCTTGCAGAATTGCTTTAATTCAGCAACACTGGATGGTTTTGGAGCATGAAGGGCCTTTTTGAGGTCATGCCGCGGCATTTCAATCAGATTCAATTCCTGACTATACACTCCAAAACCTTCATTTGTTTCTTTCACAAGTTGACTGGCTTGTTTATTTTGGACCATTGTCCAGCTTCTAGCCATAAACCTAATGAGGACAAGCACTACAGGAAGCATCAACAGTATACAATAATACACACAATTCACTGAAAGGCCATTTATCCATTAGGGTGACTGAGATACAGTTGATTTTGGTGAGAGACGATGAACACCCTGGTCGTGTATAAACAATAGCCATTCACACTCACGTTCACTTTTGTGGACAATTTAGAGTCTTCAATTAACCTAACATGTTTTTGGAATGTGGTAGGAAGCTGGAGTACTCCGATTAAACCCACGCAAGCACGGGAAAAACATGCAAACAAAAATGGAACCCAGATCTTCAAAAAACAAACAAACTGTGAGGCATAGATATATATATATATATCGTCGGTGGGGTGGCAGCTTGTTGGGGGGTGGGGGGGATGGGTGGCTGTGTGTGTGTGTGTGGGGGGGGGTGCTGGTGGGGTGCCTGGTGGGCCTACCGTGCCCCGTTCTGCTGCATTGGGCTTGGGGCGCGGGCCATGTTAGGGTGGGGGGGGCGCTCCTGGCTCCTGGGTTTGCTCTCCGGCTGGTGGCCCCTACGGGGCCCAGGGATTGTGCCTTGGCGCTGCCGCGGCCTGGGGGGCCCTGGGGGGTTGTGCTTGCTCTGTCCTGGTTGGTCGACGGCTCCCCGCTTTAGTGGAGGTTTTCATGCATGCCAGCTCCACCACACCAGCATCTACCGAAATTCAAACACAATCTGCTTCGTCCTGTGGTCGCTGAATCGGTGGAGGCTGATGTCTGTGGATCTCACTCTGCTTCATCTATCCTTCCTTCCTTTCCTCAGTCTCTCCTTTGGTCTCTTGAGTTCTCCCTAATTTGTTGGAATTTAGATGTTTCAGGTGTTGGTGAAAGATTCTGGTTGGTAACTCGGTAGGTAGTAGGTGATGTCTGATCGGTGCTGGATTTCACTTTTCTTTCTTTTCTTTGATCCTTCCTAGTGGGATTCTGAAGTATTCGGTTTAGTTGAATGGTATGGGATTTTTATTAGGTTTTAGGTGAATTAATGAGCACACACTCACACGCACATATGCACACCCGCACTTTCTCACGCACATACAAAAAAAAAGAAAAAAAGAGAGAGAGAGCAATGATGATGACATGTCGAATCGATAAAGTTACCGAATGAACAATACTGAGCTCTCTCAGAAAAAACAAAAAGACAAAGAATTTAGAGTGTTACATTTACCAAATGGAAGACTACCTATATACAGTACCTACCTACCTTTATACCTACTGTATATATCAGCAGTTGCTTGTTCACATGCAGGAAGAGACATTTTCCAGGATGTGACTTGCATGACTTGTTTTACTGCACTGTTATTTTATCTCAGTTTTTTTTTTTTACACAACACATAATAATCTCTTCTGAGCCTCAATTGATCATTAATCAAGCATAAAATTCAATCATTACAATACTTTTTTTTCTGTTTTCATTAATTCTAGTCAATTACAGCCAAATGTTATTTATGTAGTACAAATTTAAAACTGCAAAGCATGCTTAGCAACTAAGGTTATTTTAGTTAACGAAAACTAACGAACAAACTAAAACTGAAATTCAAAAAACAACTGAAAGTACATTTTATATTTACTAAACAAACTAAAATTATAGTGAAAATTTCCTTTGTTTTAGTGTTTGGTAATTATTTAATGCATGATGTCAGGAAGGTTGAGGTTTGGTGGAGGACCCAGATGCAGGGAGCAAAAACAGCCGGGCAAGGATGCAGTTGATGATGCAAAAAAAGGGGATTTTAATTTCTATGAAAAAAGGCGGTCTTCCAAATTACAAGATAAACCAAAACATGGGGGGCCAACAAGGCAAAAACGAGCAGCATGACATGGGGAAAAGACAATGAACCCACACAGACAGGGGGGAGACAGGAGACTAACTACACAGACGCTAATGACACAACAAGACGCACTTGGGGCAAGACACAAGTGGCTGAGGGCACTGATTGGTTCACATGAGGAAGGGCAGGATTACACTTGGACAAGACCAAGGGAGACACACAAGGAAAACAGAACCCATACATGACACATGAGCCTTTGGGGATGATTTTAAATGTGATTTTAAGTAGATTTATTTAACCGGAATAAGGACCCTTGAAAGTGTGTCACACAGAAGTGACGTCATTTAGCAGCAGCCAATAGAAAAGCACCTTGCGATCATGACATCGCTCCTAGGCGACAATTTTGCGTGCTGCTTGACTTTTGGCTCCAATGGCTCGGCTCGCCGGCTTTTTCATTTAACTAGGTAAGAAATTAGTTACTTTTTTCCATTTTACCATTTGTGTGTGTTTATTAAATATTGTGCACAAGTAATACATGTTATTGTTTTTTTATGAAAACTAATATGACTTACTAAAACTAATAAAAACAAACAAAACCACCCTGTAAACTAATTAAAACTAAATTTAAAAACAAAACTCAAAACGAAAAAAAAAGAAAATTCCAAAACTATAATAACAATGTTAGCAACAGACACATTGGTGCCGAAATAACTCAGTTGGGAGAGCATTAGATGGAAAGTCTAAAGGTCCTTGGTTCAATCCCAGGTTTTGGCACCATGGCTGTACTTGAGGCCATCAGGAAAACCAAGAGACAGTACAGGCGGAAGCTCAAGTGAATACATGTGGGAGGCCATCATCACATCACACACCCCTGACAGAGGAGCAACACCATCACGACCAGCAGCAACAATAACACTACCACCTGAGGTGCCACCCCCATCATACCCACTCCAGTAGTAATGAAGTGCTTTGAAAACCTAATCATGACACATATACAGAAGGCAGTCCCAGACACAATGAACCCCCTCCAATTTTCTTATCATCATAACCGCTTCACTGTCATCCATGCAGCCCTCACACACCTTTTATTGACTACAGCTCAGCATTCAACATGGTCATCCCAAGCAGGCTAGATAAGAAACTGCCTACCACACCATATGATTTCTATTACTATCTTTACTATTACTACTTTACTACTACTATCTTTTTGGATCTACACTTTAAGAGCCACTAAGTTTCCTGGTCTGATTGGTGAACCGGATTTCATTCCTTTTCTTTAAGCTCTCTTCTGAAAAAGACATTGTAAATAATTGTATATTATATATTGTAAATTGTATATTGTTTCATTTTTTATTATTATTGACTTTTAAAAATATTCCTGATTGTTGCTTGCTGATTGAATGATGAGTACCAGCTGACTGTGTCCATCACACTGTGAACATGTGACTAACTTTTATATAAGCAGTTGCATGGCAGACCTTTTCAGCTTGCCCTGACGATTGTTTACCAAGGCCGAAACGCGTTGGCAATTTTTAATTTTAATTACTGTACATTTTTAATCAATTGGCCATATGGCAATAAAGGCCTTTTACTTGGAACACCTTTGAGTGCCTCAATTTTCTCTCTTTTTTGAAAATGTTTTTGCGGATCCCTACACTGAAGACCACCAAAGAGACATTTTTTTTTGATAAATCCAAAATTATCCTAGCAGCGTTCTTGCATGGTCTGATTGTTTGCACTCAAAGGTGATGAAATGTTGTTTGGCTTCTCTAACAATCTGCCTGCCGAGGCAAAAGTTTAATTTTGAACAGAAATTGGACGTCATTGGCTAAACGTTAGATGAATATCCTTACAAACAGGCACTTGTACATTATCACATTAATAAAAATGAAAGAATAAAAACTGCATATACAATGTAGTTCTTAGGTCATCTGAATATTGTACATTATGCTAATAATGTAAAAACTATTAAATAGAAAATTAAAATGTGCAACGTGCAAACTAAAATATGCTAAGACTAGCATATGGCACGATAGCTAGCATGGAGCTGTGGTGGTTTGTTTACACTCATTTAATTTTCTATACAAAGAGTAGGACATTTGTATCAATAGTTTCAGTGATTTGGACGATTAGAGTGATGTTTTGCCTATTTTTCTTTAGTTAACTCTTATGTTTGCACTGTTACCAAGAAAAACGGGTCAAGTTAACGTCTCCGAAGAGAACGGAGGGGGCTTTACTCCATTTATATACTGTAGATAATGATGTAAGCTAGTTAGTGCCTAAAATATCTGGAAAACTAATTAATACATTTGATCACACTCAATAACGATTCTTAACATTTAGGAAGTGCTCACTACAAAGAACCGCGGTCTTGGTTAGCCCCCATTTTGAACTATCCGGTTCCACTCTTTCACTGCTTTGACACAATTTCTTTGACGTTCAAGGTCTGTGGAAATAAAATATAGAATGATAATTTAGTTTCCATGTTATGGTTTGAACATCTCAACCGCACAAAGTTTTGGCATGATTTGAGAGCTCTCAGGCAAAAGTATTGCAACACAGCATTTGTATTCACCAATTGTTGCATTGCGGGTAATATAAAAAATAACCGGATGCTATGAATTTTCCGTATTAACTATTTTTATTTTTATTGCTCGCACATCGTTGAACAGTGTGGAATTGATTGAAGCATACTTAAAATCTTTGAAACAAATGTTTCACTTAAGATGACCAGTTCAAAATAGAAATGTACTAATCTTCTATTTAGGGCTCATTTTTTTATGTCTGACTAGTCATGAACTTCACCGCACGTCGCTGACGACGTGCTTGTGACTTGAGACCTCTGCTTAATAGTCAACCATTAGAATGTGCATCTGTCCATGTAACGAGGCATACTGAGGATAGTGGAGAAAACAAAAGATGACACACTTAGGTGACCAAAGGCACTCGGCTTGACCTTAAGCACATTCCTCCAGAAAGGCCAGCGTGTCCCACTCCCCTCCTCACCCCCACACATTACATCCTTCACTCCCATTCACGTCGCACCCAGGCCTCAAGCGGCTAGCACCGCACTCACCTACACACACACACACAACCACATAACACAACATACCAGTCAGACCAGTCTCACTGTGCCTTATCGCAGTCAAATACAAGACACTTTTTTTCCCGTGTAACATTCTCTGGACACTCTCCTGCCAGAAAGCCAGTTCGAGAATGGTTTTGTGTTACTGCATCATTTGTCATACTACAGATGACTTAGTAATGAGAGCACCAAACTCAGAAGTGGCACATGATCATAAATCTTTCATCTTTTTTTTTGGTTTGAACTTTCAAAACAGATGACTTGTGCGGCACCTCTGCTTCTCAATGTTACACGATTTACTTGAAAGGGTTGGTGACCTCATCCATACATACATTTTCTGTAGCCATGTGTGCATTTCGGGTGTGCACAAGGCTATCTAAGATAGAGTTTGCAAAAACCCTGAGCCACACGATTGGAGGCAAGTGTTAAAACTCCCAAAAACTGTAGCAAATGTGTTTAACTTAGGTATTCATTTCTGTTGACACAATCAACACATTCACTAAACCTATTTACAAAGCAGAAGAGAGGAAGCTACAGAAAGTAGAAAAAGTCTGAACACTCCTGTATCAAAACATTTCTGTCTGATAACAAAACACATCTGGGGGAAATTGATGACAGAGAAGGTATTTTAAAACTAACTAACTAACTAACTAACTAACTAACTAACTAACTACCTAATATTGATGAATAAAGAAAATCATCCAGGGCAAAAGTTCTGGTGCTGAATAAAGCACTAGCAGGGTGCAGTGTGCACGTGCATGCCTGCATTTGACTATCGCCAGTCAATCGTAGGACATTTCTAAGCAAACAAGTATTCACATCACGTTTATCCGACCACTTGTTGCAGGGCAAAATTAATGGGGTACACAAATTTGTGCCCCACACTGCAAAAAAAATACAATTATCACCTCTATGTATAAAATAGCATGGATTGGAGATACATTTTTTTTCATAGGTGGGGCCGTGGGGGTAATATTCCGAGGAAAAAATGACCAAATTTGCGACTTTATAAAGTGGCAAATTCGCGAGAAAAAACTCTGTTTATGAAAGGAAAAGGCAGGGTTGAGATTGATTTATTCTCAATTTAAACTTTATTCATTATACACGACAGGTAGAGCGACAACACTTCCTGATCCCCTATCAGGTGACTAACACTAATCAATCAGAAGCTAGCATACTTTAGGTAAATGCAAGTGAATGACGGTGAGCAGCAGATTCGACATGCCATGTTTGGGTTCTGTTTTTCCTTGTGTGTCTCCCTTGGTCATGTTAAGTGTAATCCTGCACTTCCTCGTGTCAACCAATCAGTGCCCTCAGCCACTTGTGTCTTTTCCCAGGTGTGTCTTGTTGTGTCGTTAGTGTGTGTATTTAGTCTTCTGTCTCCCCTCTGTCTGCGTCGCTTCATTGTCGTTTTCCTTCCGTCATGCTGCCAGGTTTTTTTGCCTTTTTTGGCCTCCCCACGTTTTGTTTCATTGCCATTTGGAGTTCGCTTTTGTTTTGTATAGTTAAATTCCTCTTTTTTTTTTTTTACATTACTTCTGCCTCCTTGCCCTGTCCCTGCATTCTAGGTCCGCAACCACCACTACCCCTAAACCAAATATACATTTTAACAAATTAACTTAAATGCTTGATCCTCAGGGTGTGGACCTTCACAAAGCGAGGCATCTTTGTCGCTGGCAGTACCCAAAGTGTGAACGCTTAACATGATATGGTTCATCGCTGCTAAAGCAATTAATTACTATTTCCTTATTTGAAAACCCGACTGAAAAGTATTGGCGGAAACATCCGAGTATGCTACGTGTATTTCTCGTAATTTTAATTTTTTTCCCCCGCAAATTTGCCACGTTTTTTTTTCTCAGAATATTCCCCCCCCCCCCCCTCAAAAAATAAAATTATATATATATATATATATATATTTATTTATTTATTTATATGTCGCCCTAATACGCCGTTTTAAGCCCCAAAACTCCAAACTGAATTTGTGCCACCCACTATAAGTCACCAAGCTGACGCAGGGAAGTTCAGTGGAATATTACAAGTTATAAGTGTGAAAGATGTGTTCTTCCTGTTGCTGTTACTAATGTATGTTGTCATGACTGGCCGGACTTGTCCTCACAATATGCCTGAGTAATAGTTGGGGGGAAAATACAGTGATGCACTCCGGTGACAAAATATGGCATTTGCAACATGCTGTAAAATTCCACACGTAAACACAGCGGGCCTGCACTTAAGTGCCTGCCGTACCCTGGTTGTCTCCGTGACAAAGACTCCAAAGCGGCAAACAACAGCTGAGAGGTCATGCTCTATTTGGGCCGCATCTAATCATGGCCGACATCCCGTATTTACACCAGTGACGCCAAGGTAGTTTTAATGATCAGCTTACCCCCAACCCTTCCTCTAAATACTGCAGGGGACCATGTGATGAAAATGGGGGAAAGGTACTTAGAGGACAACGTAAACATGATCGTGTTGACCTTTTCTTAAACAACTTCAGGTCACATGGCTTAATTCCAAGTACATTCTGTAACGCACAATCAGTCGAAGAAAGCTATTTTGTAAATTCTGCCTCTACAAACAGATCAACTTTACTTTAATTATACTTTTAGGATATGAACCTGTCAATGAAGCAATAATGAATGTGGGGAAAGAGGCGGAAACGAGAAAAACTGAATTGTTTTACATGTTGACGGCATTGTTTTACTGTAACACACACCATAGCACACTAACTTAAATTCTAATATTGGTTACATGAAAATATATTCAATGTGTACATGACATTCTTTTTTGTTGGTTTCTACTACAATTGCACCACCATAAGTCACAAGGAGTTGACCCTGGACTGCTGGCCAGTTAATCACAGGGTACATAGAGACAGATAATTATTCACACTACCGCTGAATGGGAATTGAACCCATGGTGCGTGCAAGTCAGGCCAGTAAACCACAGTTAAAAAAAACTAAAAAAAATAAAAATAAAATCAGAGCAACTGCATACCTATCAAAATATTATGCCCATATGTGTTACTTTTACTGTATGTGTGCTTTATTCACAATCTTACAGTAGAGGCAAAAAACAACCTTTAAATAAGGTAAGGGATGTAAGAATAAGATAAGGGCATGGGTGTTCAAACTTTTTTCTCTGAGGGCCACATACAGAAAAATCTAAGGTTGCAAGGGCCACTTTTATTTTTTATTTTTAATATTTATCAAGCACACCAAAATCAGTCAATCAAGCAATTGATTATGTTTATATATTACAGTGTTTTATGGAAAAATGCTACCAAAGTCAAATAGTTTAGGATTTTACAAGATTTTGTTGGTGTTCGTGGTGGTCGAGACTCTGGAACCCACCAGTAAATACTAGCTCTGCACTGAGCAGCCAAATCCATTTCTACATTCAGAACCAAACCTGACCATTTTTAAAACAGTAACTTGGGAATCATTCATGTGATATGTTGACAATTTGGACCTTGACGGAGTAGAAAAATAAGGAGGAAATTAATTCTCCTTATTCACCACAGTGTTATGAAGAGAAATATTGTGACTAATTTAGTTGAAAATAGTCTCTGCATATTTAGAAAAGCACTATAGTAGGGCTGCTTGATACCCCTTTTTTTTTCTCAGACCAATACGTGCAGTATGAGTACACAACTCTTAAGTAGTCAACAGTAGCACTTTTTATACATAACATTTAATTTAAAAAAAACATTTGAGTGATAATTTTAAAGAAAGATCTCTCTCTCTATATATATACATTTATATATATATATATATATATATGTGTGTGTGTTTTATTTATGTATTTATTTGCATAAACTTAATGAGAATTTTCTGTTCTTCTAATTTCTTGTTCCTGTTCGTAAACTGGCCACAGGAGGGCGGCTGATACTTGGGTATCGGTACTTGCCCATCCCTAGTTAACAGTATATGAAATGAATTTATTTAGAGGGAATGTAATTTTTACTAAACGCCGCAAGCTGCTTAAAAATGAATGGCAGGCCACAAAAGGCCCCCTGGCCATAGTTTAGACACCACTGGATAAGGGTATGTAACGCTTTCATGCACAAGCTCTTGCTACAGTCTTGATATGTGACCTGACCCTCTATTTACCTGAAGCCCAACACTCATTAACACACACACACACACACACACACAAAAACCCTTTCTCAACAAAGTGTCACAATTGACCCATGTCGCACAACCAAACCACACCTGACTTTTGCAAAGCATATTGGCGTCACACTGACAGGAAACACACAAGCCTCCCAAAGCTCACGTTTGGCCATTTGACTGTTTTTCTTTTTTGAAAAATACTCAGGGTTCAAGAGACGGGCACACGGGTCAGACTTTAATTTAAACTGTGACAAATGCAGCTGAATGCAGACAAAATTGTTTTGATAATATAGAACAGTGGATCTTCCAAGGTCAAACACAATCTGCTGTGATGCTGCAGTTGCAGTTAGATGTAGTGAATTCATTTTACTTCAGAATCAAAACGGCATTATAAGACCTTCAATAACAGTACAGGCAACATTTTTTATTAATTAGCATTTATTCTTAAATGCCATACAAGTATAAAGAAATGATAACCACTGTAATACTAAAATAAAGTAAATGTAATCAATGGTATAGGGTGCAGTACAATTAGATTAGATTCAGATGACTTTATTGACCCCTAAAAGGGCAATTACCCCAGTCACACCATGTCCAAGAATAATGACAACAATGACCAACATAAGGAGACAGAACGGTAAGCCCGGCAGGTCATCTTTTAGTGCCCAGAGTTTCTTAGATGAAAAAGAAAAATAAGGAATTGGGAAGGGAAAACAAACAAGCATCAAGCTCTGCTTCTTAAAATGGGGCACAGTATGAAACTGGAAAAAAAACACATCAGCACATACAGCCAACCCATAAAAAGATATCGCAACAGGACTCAAAACTTTCGCATGTGGAAAAGGGGTGGGGGAGGGAACGGGCAAAGAAAAGTGGTTAGAACGTCTGCCTCAACATTCGGAAGTTCCAGCTTTGAATCTTGACTCCTGCCTTACAATGTTGAGTTTGCAGATTCTCTCTGTTCTTGCATGTTGCAACTGACAATTCCTCACTGGGTCTTTAAACTTTGGCGCTTCACCTGTCAACCATGTGAGTAATGCTCACTGATTAGTGCATGGTCGAAAATGAGACCTCAAATTGAAAACATACAGTAGTCATACTTGCACATTGACACTCACACAAAGGCACAGTATCTAAAAACATCATAAAAATATTTTTAAAATATATTGGCAAAAAAGGTACAGTCAGGCCTATTTATGTCCTGCTGTGTCTCTTCATCCAAATCTCTTCATGTATCAATTAGAAACGGTGCCAAAGAAGTCTTTGCCCTTCATTGTGTGAGTGAGGCGGCACCCTCACTGACTTTGGCAGACTGTGGCGCCGCCCTTTGCCCCTGCAGCAGCTCTCTTGCGTCTCTTGAGGAGGGGGTTGTTGGACGTGTCCAGGTCCTTGATCTTCACCTGGTCGTAGTCGACACGCATGGTTGCCAAGGCGCTGTTCATCTCCTCCTGTCACACATCAGACGCAGACTCTGTTTACTCATTGGCGCACTCTCATTCAGGAGAACCACAAATGAAATGACAAAAAGGGGCATGAAAGTGAAACGCTAACAGTTAGCTTAGCTTCTTGTATTGTTACTTTTATTTTCCCAAAGTTTAAAAACATATTAAAAATAGGTATGTCTGTCATCCGCTTAAGTGGAAGCTACATGCTATGTAAGAGCATTTGGTGGCTGTGGATGCTAGGTTCTTGCTTCCCTGACTTAGTTTCACATTAAGTTTGAATACAAAACAAATGGCAAATGCAGCTTAAGGCTCTTTCAGCAATTTCATTTTTGTTTTTTGCCTTTATTTTTTTTTAACTGGTTCATAACATTTTTAAACTGGATATGACTAAATATGAAAGTGTATTGATTATTTTTTTTAAACTTTAGATGGTATTTATATATTGACAAAAACGCTACATGTCTGATATTGGCAACAGCTTGTGAGTGAATGAACAACTTCCACTCTGACTAACTTTGTGTAAATTTTTTGGTCTGATTATTTCTTCATAGGAGGGTTTGTGCACTACATAAAGGCAACACACTATAGCTTGTTATGTAGTAAATGTAACTGGCAGTATCAGCAATTTACGTACTTGTCCTATCCCTAGAACAGGGGTGTGAAACTCATATTAGCTCAGGGGCCGCATGGAGTAAAATATATTACCAAGTGGGCTGGACCGGTAAAATCATGGTATATAACTTAAAAACAATTGGTGTCAGCTACACATAGATTTTCTCTATTTGCAGGCCAGGCCTAAATAGCGGGGTTCAATTGTAAATATATTGTTAAAAAAACAAAACACAAATGGAACGCGGCAACACTTCGCCCGTATGAGTTCCGGGCGTGTTATATCTACCCGTTTTGCATATACTGTATGCTGTTCCCAGAATGCGTTGTGTTATCGGTTTAAGTTAAGTTATAGGACGTTAATCCATGTCATATGTTTTTGTGTTACCAATAGCATGTGTGCCTTATTCAGCATGTTTGATTTATGTAGGTCTATGTTTTTATTTTTCAACAAACTAACTTTAGCTGGTGTGTAATGACTTGAGGTAAATTCATTTACAAGTTGCATTGCTCATCTGAGGTTTGCTTGTGAAATTACAAATGTGTATGTTTTGATTTTGGCCATCTGATTAAATTGGGCTGACATTACTCTTTTTTTTTTTTTTTTTACTTTACAAGATCATCTGGCGGGCCGGACTAAACCCCTTTGTGTGCCTGGTCCAGCCCACGGGCCGTATGTTTGCCACCCCATGCCCTGGAAGCTTTCCATGTTAATGCACCGCTTATTTTTGCATTTTCCAGTTTCTTGAGAATTTGTTGAGTGCATGTTCAGCAGTAATAACAGAACTGCACATACAACATACTACTTTGAGCATCAGAGATTCAGTACTGTGGAAAAGTGACAGACACATCAACAAACAAACATAAATGGCCTCTACTTATATAGCGCTTTATCTACACCATGGTGCTCAAATCGCTTTACAAAGCCTCACATTCACCCATTCTCACACACATTCATACACCAGTGAAAGGATAACAAGTTATTAATAAAGACAATTAATTCACAGACCTTAAAAGTGAAACACTGAGCTAAAAGATGCCAAAACAACCTTATGAATTCAATGAGTTCATTCATACATAGTCTCAACTGTACTGGTCTGTCATCATTCACTCTTGAATGCAGGATGAAGTAAGAGTTTAGCCTGAACATTTTTGGAGAAGTAGTTGAGAAAGGAAATATTTATGCAACCTGCATAGCACCATTGCAGAACGATACGCTATTGTGTGTCTATCATTGAAGATAATTGTGTTTTATGCTCCTGTTACGTCAGACGCGAGCTGTTGGGGAAGGATGGCTGCTATGTATTGTATTTATGGATTATGACTTACTCATGCACAATTGCACCCATTCAAAATGCCTGATAGGCAATTTCCTAACGTTACGTGCTGGAGAAGTAAAGCTACAGTGACAAATGTGTGTGTGTGTTTGTTGTTTTACAGTACACTTTTGTATTTAACTGAACCAGTACAGTATTTACAGTAGTTGGGCACCCTTCAGTCATTGCTCCCCCTAGTGTACACAATCGGGATCACATGAGTTTGATCTATTTTTACTGTAACAAATACCATCAGGCACACTAACCTACATGTAAAGTAAAACTTAAATTCTAATATTTGTTACATGTAAAACATATTAGATGTGTACATGACATTCATTGTTATATAGTAGAGGGTTTCTATCATTGTAAGCCTGATGAGTGGTGCTATTAAGAGGAGGTAATTTAAGTTGAGTAGTGCAAACTGAAGACCCAGGAACCAAATGCATGGCCCTTCACTGGATTTATTCAGCGTTGGGTCTACACTGAAGAGAATGATACAAGAACAAAGTCGGAACATTAGGAAACTAATACTGGTTTAAAGTTATCATACCATGTGTACCATTGCACAGACAGAATGTTGCATTGTTCTGTAAATTTTGGTTCACATACTTTCTTTACAATAAGTTGAATATCTTTCTAATACAGTCCTTGCATCCTTATGTTTAAGTGGATCATGTTCAGATTTAGGTTTAATTGCGGTTTATTTTTATAATTTGATTCTTACTTGAGTCTTTTGTAAATACTTTTAATTTCACTTTAACTTTTTGACAATATCAAGTCGTTTAATTATTGTTCTTTGATCAAATGATTTTGCTTGTAATGCACCACAACGACCAGAGGAGTTCAGTGTTGTTGTGCTTCAGACCTTCACGTCTTCCCACATTTCTCTGTCCTCAGTCAACACTCGGCTGGTGTGGAGTGGAGTGGAAGGGACCACCATGGCTTGCTGCGGAGCACAAACACACGCAGATGTGTAAACATGACATTAACAGGAAATAGTAGCAACTGTATCAAATGTGTGTATGGTGTCATAAACTTACACTGATCCAGGGGTGTTTCATAAACTGACTGATGGGCATTCTCTCATTGGGGTCTGTCTTCAGCAGCTGGTGAATCACATTTTTGCCTGTCAGAGGAAAGGGATATTGCAATATGAGATGTTGCAAGCATTTTTTGTTACCAATCCCCCCTTTTAAAACAAATAACAAGACTTTAATTCATTAATCATGATAAAACCTATGAAGCAACTATAGATTTAATTTTATAGTTATTTTGGAAGAACTGCTAGTTTACAGATTTTTGTTAAAAATTACAAGGCAAATTATTGGGGAGTTTTGAGGACTTGGTGTGACCATTGGCCCCTGCATCCCACCTGATGAATGCGCCCCTGCTCTGAGCAGATGTGTACAACTGAATTGAAATGATTAATACATGCAATGTAATCAGTATTTGGTTCAAAATTGACATGTTTTCTGAAAATTAAAACGACTAAGGCCATTATTTTAGGAGGGTGATGATATTTAGAACCAAAACAATCTGGAGCAATATTTTGTCTTTTGAGTTTGCATAGTATGATCATCATAATCATCATCATCATTATTATTATTAGTGTTGCGCGCCATGTAAAAGGTAATTTTTTAAAAGTCTATATTGCAGGCTGCAAATGGCTACCAGCTAATCGTTTGGACGTCGCTGGTTCAGAAGAAGAATTAAAATACATGCAACTAAGGGGTGCAGTCCACTAGAGGTTTTATGAATGGTTCATGAACTCACCTTCATGTGAAACATCTGCCCACTCTGGGTTGGGAAATTCATATTGACCCATCCTGATACGTCGCTTCATCCCTGGTGAAATGGCTTGACCCGTGTTGGAATAAAACGGGGGGAAGCCGCACAACCTGGGGAAGAATGAGAGAGGGGATAATCCTCACATTTTTTTCTTCAAGGTTACTTGGGTGACAAACAAGAGATACTCACAGGATATACATGATGACGCCCAGAGACCACATATCACATGACTTGTCATATTTCTCCGGACCCAAAACCTCAGGTGCTGATCCATGGCCACATGACCACAGAAATTTAAAAAAACAAAGCAAATATAACATAAGTGTGATATCAACTTAAAAGTCCCAATTGATACTTCTCTTATTGATTCTAATCATGCCTTTCAGTCATCACACATACTAGCTCTGGGGTCGGCAACCTTTCCTGTCAAAAGAGCCATTTTAGGCCAAATTAATCAGTAAAAATCTGTCTGGAAAACATTTGAAGATTGTGATGAAGGAAACAATGTGTTAGTGTTAATGTACTGAGGGCCCAAGAGCTAATTAGAGCTGCACACAAAACATGATAGCAGTTTCCAATTTTTCACACTTTCTGCCCTTTCTATCAAATTTCTGACATTTTTGGCATTTATGGTACTTTCTGCCCCTCTTCTTCCTTTGTTGGACGTTTTATGGCTATTTTTTTAAAACATTTTTTTCTGACTTTTTTTGCTTTCAATTTTCTGACATTTTTTTTTACAGTTTATGGTAATTTGGGGGATTTCTTTTGTTTTTGGACATTTTATGGCTACCTTTTAAACATTTTTCCCCCTGCCTTTACTTAATGTAGCTCTAAGGAACTTTTCAACCTTAATAAAATATTTTCATAACTCTTCTGATAAAACATCGATTTAAAACTAGTTGGATGGTACCGTTGCCATGGCCTGAGGGGGTCTGTGTCATTTTTACTAGCACTAAGCAACTTTGAGGAGGATGGTAGGAACACTGTCACACAAAAAAACACAAATGTGCTGAATGCTTTATGACATAAGTCACTTCCAAGTTAACCCTTTACCCATTCATTACAAAGACAATAGTCAATTTGAATGGCAACGCTTAATTACTGCATTCCTGGCAAAAGCTGCAAAACAACTGAAAAGTTTGGTCTGAGGAGACAAAAAGAAAAAAAGGAAAAGGGAAGCTACCCAGATAAAAGAACAGTCAAGGATCAATTTCACTTTCTGGCGTGAGCTAAAAATCGACGCAATGCGCTTGTAGGAAATGTGGTCTTGCTTCAGACATAACAGTACCGCTTTTGTCCATATGGCGCCGACATAATCAACATAAACTGAAAGTTCCTTAGTGTTGCCTTAAATCAATTTTCAGACTTTTTTGGGGGGTCAATTTTGTGGACATTTTTGCAATTTCATGGACATTTTATGGTAATTTTCTGCTTTTCTCTTCTTTTTTGGACTTTTTGGATATTTTTAGGTACTTTTTAAAACTTTAATCTACCTTTTGTCTCTCTTTTTCTGGCAACTTAAAAATGTGGACGTGACATTTTTGAATATTTAATTATTTATTTTTACATTCTAAATCATGAAATGATTAAAAAAATATTTTAAATAAAAATACATATGTAAAAAAAAAATATGAATTTCGATATTTTTTTAATTTTATTTAGAGATCCACAGGGCGCTACAGGAGAGGGACTTAAGAGCCACATGTGGCTCCAGAGCTGCAGATTGCAGACACCTGCACTAGCCCATTGTGTTTTAGCCTTTCCAGAGTCAGTCCATCTTATACCACAGGAAGTAAAATAAAGAGCAACTAACCCACATAGTACGGCGTGTAGCAGGGAGTCTGTAGCGGATTGTGTTGTGTGGTCTCCTTCGCGAAACCGAAGTCTGTTAGTTTGAGGACTCCATTCCTGTGCTTTGAGGTGTACAGTAGATTCTCAGGCTATCGGAGGGCACAGCAAATGACCCAAGTTAATTTTTTTTTTTTTGGAAAGCCAAACCTGATTGTGAAATTGTTGAGCTCACCTTGATATCTCTGTGTGCGATGTTAATACTATGCAGGAACTCAATGGCTGTGCCGATGTCTCTCATGATCTCAGATGCCTCTGGGATGAAAGAGGTTAAAACACATCGTCTCAAACCAGAAGTCAATCCACTTGACTTGACAAATAAAAGTTTTTTTTTTTTTGCATGAACCTAAAATACACTATAACACAGGATAATTGAATTTGTCCTTCTCTTAACTTTTGAATGCACTTGCTCTTCCTCAAAGAAGGTGCCGACTGGCGATATTTACAACATCTGTTTGATGCATGCATCAACAATACATTTCCAGGGAGCTTCTGAGCTTTTCTATGACATTTCCAGTCTCTGGTGCAACCTGCTGATACAGTGCCTGTGACACCGTAAGCTCAGTAGCCACTTCCCTCTGAGAACATCCTGTTTGATGCCTCGCAATGGCGAGGCAAGAAACTACTAAAGAATATTTGAGGTGCGGCATACATTCTATATACTGTCTAGAGTACTGTGTAAGCACAGATATTAAAAAAAAAAAAAAACACACACACACACACAAATGCCACACATTTGAGCACCTCACCTAAGAACTTTGACACACACTTGCGCTAACCACTCATGCAGTGGCTACAGCAGTATTTAAAACCCTATTTAAAAAGGTGGTGTTGAGGAGACAGTGTATGGCATTCCGCAATGGCTTACATTGCAGCTTTCCTGGATCTAACAGAAAGCGATCCGTTCTCACCTTTCTCTGTGAAAGCCTGGTCTCCTCGGGCCTGAATGCGGCTAAACAGCTCTCCTCCCTCCATACTGTGGGTGCAAACAAATCAAGATTTATTGGCCAAATATGTCAAAACACACAAGGAACTTGTGTATAATTGTATGCCGACATTGAATTGAGAATCCAGAAGCTTTCTTATATTGATAAATTTGAATTTTCACTCCTCTGGTTGTCATTAAAAATGGTTGTTATTGTCAACGCTTCTGTGGTGGCATCATGAGGGAAAAAAAACAGATAAGCAAAGCAAACAATCTTTTAGCTGTTGGAGGCCCATGAGATTTGCTACATGATGAGGATTTGAACCCCACATTTGATTTTAGAGGCATGTTTTGCCATAAAAGTTTGGTTAAACTCCAAATTGAAAAGCCTGACCTAAAAGTTTCTACTGGATTAAGATCAGTAGTGAAACTGAACATAAAAAGCTGTTTTGTGATGAGTTTTCCTATGAGGATGTGTATTCAGTGTGGTTAGTGAACAC
Source organism: Vanacampus margaritifer (assembly GCF_051991255.1). NCBI lineage: Eukaryota > Metazoa > Chordata > Actinopteri > Syngnathiformes > Syngnathidae > Vanacampus > Vanacampus margaritifer. The sequence goes on along the minus strand of NC_135439.1, from coordinate 20,563,731 downwards.
AGAATGGAAGCGAGAATAATAAATGCGCTTTTGTGTTCGACTGACAGAACTAAATGTCGTCCTCCGCTGACCTCTACTTATACAGGAAGCAGATTACAGCAGACTGAGATCACTGATGTTCGTGCGCACACACAAATGGTTACTACAAACAGTAGTTCACAAACACTGTTGCTGTGCCAGTACATTTAGTCAATAAATAAATGTCTCTGTATCAAATAATGTGAAGCGATCCGTTTCAGGTCACATTTGTTTGTGTGAGGCTATTTGTAAGTAAAGACCACAGCAGGCATAGAACATCGCCTTACGAAGTTATCAGTAGTGCGTTTTTATGAACAATAGTGGCCGTATATTCTCAAACAAAAAATGTTACCTTCCATCTTAACATTCTCAAGTGAAACTGCTGACAGCAGCAGTTTTTGGGAGGAAACCACATAACGGTATGTGTGTTTCCTAACCACTTAAAAAGCTTAATGCAAAAATAATACATGGCACAACCAAGAGCATGCAGACCACCCCCATGGCAAAAAAAGTGAAGTGAGGATTTCTTCATGAATGTTGTTCAAACTGAAAGTCAAAAATAACCCAAATTGTGTCAACCCAATTTAATTGAAATGTTTTGGGTTAATTGAATTTTGACAAATGAATAACCGACAACCCCCCAAAATGGGTTATTGTAAATGGGTTATTAATTTAATACAAAGTTGGGACAAATTAATTAATAATCCCAAAGTCAATTTGTTGGGTTATTAATTTGACCCCAGATTTTTAGGTTGAACTGAATTGGGTCCAAAATGAGCTGACACAACTTTTTGAGTTATTTACCCAAAAAGTTGGGTCAAATTAAATTAATAACCCACAAAGCGACTCCATTTTTTTTTTAAGGTTGTTGTTGTGGGTTATTCATTCCACCAAACTTTTTGGGTTAATTGTATAACCTTAATGCATTGTGTCAAAAATTATTCAAATCAACTTTTTGAGCTATTTAATCCAAGAAGTTGGGTCAAATTAAATGAATAACCCACAAAGCAACTCAAATTATTTTTTAGGTTGTTTGTGGGTTATTAATGTCACCAAACTTTTTGGGTTAATTTGTATAACCTAAATGAATTGTGTCAAAAATGATTCAAACCAACTTTTTGAGCTATTTAACCCAAAAGGTTGGGTCAAATTAAATGAACTCTTTGACTGCCAGACGTTTTCAGAAACGGGATGTCGCCAGTGCCAGCCGATTTAAGCATTTTGACTGATCTTTCAAGGTCCACAAAAAATGTTGTGTTTGGAATATGGAAACACACATACTACCAAATGAAAGATTGAACTCTCATCTTTCATCAGAAAAAAAAGTTTGTTTCTACCTTATTCCGTTCTTCAGTAATCAACAATAGAAAATGGTTAGTTTCAAAAAGCGGAGAAAAAGAGCTTTTTGTGAAACGATGTTATTTCATGCACTCTAGTGAATTGTACACTTATTTTTGTCCATGAATGATGCCACAAACACCTAAATAGTGCTTTACTTCTGTAAAACGCTATCACCAACAATGAAAAAGTGTTTTTTTGGTTGCAAAATACGTTTATTTCCATTCAACAGTGTAACAATTTGACAAAACAATTTCGCAAACTATTTACAAATGTGTGCAACTGTGGTACTATTTACAATTATGTGGATGTTTCAAATACAGTTTTTCTTTTTGTAACGCTCCCATGCGTGCAAGGAGACGCAGCAGGATTTGCACAACAGATTAGTTTCACTTGCGATGGCTCCTTTCGCGTGCAGACGTTACACTTTCTTGACGGCCTTTTTTTTCAGGGAATAGCAAGTAGCAGACTGTACCCACTCCTCCGATGAATATGCATTGGACTCGGGGCACTCTTCGTCGTCCGATTGAACGTCCGCCTGAGCGTGCTCGGTTGTGCTCCGCGTTTTCCGGTGTTAGCTTCGCTAGCCCGTGAACCTTTATGACGTCGTCATAGCCGCCGCGTCAACGCTTCCAACTTCGGCGTCAACCTCGGAGTCACCATCATCATCATCGATGATGATCATCGTCGTCATCAATGTGCTCTTTAGCGTTGGTCGATGCCTTTCGTCTTTGAAAAAAATTCCCAAGTGTGAGCTGCCTGCAACCGGTCGCCATTGTTCGCTTCCTCAGCCATCTAGCTCCGCCTCACGTCTTCTACTGCCGCGTCAATGCTTCCAACCTCGGAGTCACCATCATCATCATCGATGATGATCATCGTCGTCATCAATGTGCTCTTTAGCGTTGGTCGATGCTTTTCGTCTTTGAAAAAAACTGCTCGAGCGTGAGCTGCTTGCAACCGGTCGCCATGTTCTCTTCCCTTCCCCAGCCATTGTCCCCTCTAGCTCCGCCTCACGTCTTCTACTGACGCCTACCCAATCTTGTCAAAAGAGAGTCATTGCTGCCATCTAGGGGCCAAAAATAGTCATTGGGCTAACTAGATCTGCTTGAAACTTTCACCACAGCTGGCCAAGGCTTTCCTCCACCCGTTTCAAAAAAAAATAAAATAAAAATTGGATGACGTCTTTTAACCCTCCGTAGGTTTTTACTTGACGTCTTTTAACGTCCATGGCAGTCAAAGAGTTAATAACCCACAAAGCGACCCATTTTTGGGGTTGTTTGTGGGTTATTTATTTGACCCAACTTTTTGTGTTAATTTAATTTTGACCCTACTTGGGTTATTTTTGACCCAACTGTCTTTTACATTTTGATATTGTTGTTGACGTAGTTAATGTGCGTAGATTACTACTAAAATGTAATACAAATATTACATCAATAATTTCCCTCATGCTTTAATAAGGTGTTTTTACGGATCACTTATAGAATAAGAAAAATAAAAATGGTTGATAAATTGATGATTTATGATGATGATTTAATATTAAATTTAGTGTGGTTTCTAAATCTTCATGTGAGCCCTTTCATATCAGACTTTGGCAATTATAAATACATCAGGCACACACATTGATCCAATATTCAAGTTAATTATGAAACACACATTGTAGATTTTAGTCATTTAAAAAAATAATTGTAAAAAAAGAAAGAAAAGAAAAAAGTAAAAAAAAAAAAAGAAAGAAAAAAAGGTATTTAACAATTTTGTTGGTTCATTACAAATTACTGAAACAATGCACCTAAATAAAATTAGCAATAAGGTTTAAATCATTTTAAGTTTAACTGATTGATAGCAAGCTAACACTAGCTAGCTAGTACCACTCCATGATGATGAGCAGGCACTTCTTCCCATGATGCATGTTCTCATACAGGCTGAGGATTCGCACAATATGTGGCCCGCCAGACACCTTCCAATGAAGCTCCACCTCCCGCCTCGCTTTGGGGCTGTCATAGAGGATCTGGAAGACACAAAAGGGAAAAGACAACAGGTACAATTAAGAATTCAACCTAGTTTTCTGGACAAACATGACACTAAACCTAAAAGATTTGAGTAAAACTGTAGAACCACAAATGTGACACAGGATATTATCTGGCTACTAAGCATAATATGAGCAAACTGAATAATTGTATAGCCTATAAACACAAATGAACACGCATACACAAATGTTGCATGTCGTACACACACATGCTCACAGGCAGCAGGTGTAGCTGACATAGCATACATGTCCAGTCAGTGTGTATTTTGGGATATGACAGCCAAGGACTGATCTGATGTTCAGAAGAAGGCTGCTCTGGTCACCGGCTGGGAAAGACTGACTCATTGACATGTGAGAAAGACACACACTTACCCATGCACACACAAACACTGATTATTAGGACAAGCAGCCTGTTTGTTTGTTGATTCAAGAAGTTTAAACGTCACGGAGGACATTTTCGGGAGAACTCTACAGCCATACTGAACATGTCAGTAACAGCTCCTCACAGAGTGTGTGGACGGTGGATGAGGAAGTGATGGCTGGAAGTCACACCAGCACACAACGGCCAGTTGAAAGTAGAAGTTGGGGTTTTCCGGTGACTTTTCTGCAAATGTGTGTGACTCTCTTAGTACAGCCTCGCCCGCCAAACGTGACTAAAATGAGCAATTTTGCAGTTGCGAGCTCATTCATTGCTTTACAAGCCTCATTTCCTGCCCTGCACTGTAGTCATGAGATTAAAAATGGCAAGAAAGACAGAGATAGTGAGGCATCATGGAGAATCATTCTTGTCTCCCTGGAAGCCGCCGTTCACACAGTGGTTCTATACATCGCACCAAAACACAGCGCCATAGAAAACAAAAATATACAGTGTTATTGTAGGCCTATGGATATTATTATTGCTCCTAAAGTCCGTTCTGTATAAACCTGATGGCGAGCTCATCCCGAATCAATTTGATTTTGTTTGATATTAGAGTCCTGTGCAACTTCTTCCACACTGACCGGTTGTAAGCATAGAATTGTCTGTGTTTTGCTAGTATGACTAATAAATGTATGTCCAGTGCCTCATTACCTTATATATGTGACGGGCGTCACATATATAAGGTAATGAGGCCCCACCCCCCATATCATTGCTCCCACATAGCTTTACATTGTGTGCATCACTATAAAAAGTGGGTTGATACAAATAGTTTTCATAGGTGCGCCCCAAAGCCAGAAACAAGCACTATCTATACTATACGATACAATATACTTTTATTTTCCCCGTGGGGAACTTTTTCCTTATCTAATGTTTAAGCAATCAGTGTAAAAGGCAACACCTGAGCACTGCAACTAGAAACACCCATCAGTCACACGTCCCAATATGGCTGCTCACTTGAAAAGTGGATGGGTTCAAACAAAAGTATGGTGCTCTGTCCTGAGATGTTTAACAAATCTAGCTGTAAAAACAATAACATAAAAGCAAAAAATGTTACTCAAATTGTCCATAATGTTGCATTGACGTCATTTAGAATAATATTACAAATATATTTTTTACAATAAAATTGCTGTCTCATTTTGATACACACATTAATGTTGATGGTTGCTAAAGTTTTTTTTTTTAAGGTTGTAATTAGTGTGAAAAGTTTTTAAACCACTGATTTACAGAATATGAACAGTAATAGTAGTTTATAGAACAGATGTCTATGTGATATTACAAGCAGTCCTCGAGTTACTTCATACGCAACCTACTTCGTTTTGATTTTACGGCGCCCGTGCCTCGTCCGTAGCACCTTCTTTTTCATCAATTTCCCACAGTAATCACGCCATTTTAAAGATATTTAATGTTGTGTTGTTGTTACCTCAGCAACAGACGTCCATTGAGCAGGCATTCGGAGTTTGTAGCCCCACTCTGCCGTAGAGGAATTTAACCTCGCTGATAACCCCTACCCCCCCTTTTTCTTTCTTTCTTTCTTTCTTTCATTCCTTCCTTCTTGTTTTTGGATATTTCTAAGCTTGTCTGTTACCTTTTCTATATAATGTTTAACAATGTACTATGCCAATATGTGTTGTTTTTTTACATTCGAAGTTAAACGAATTAAAGAAGAAGAAGAAGAAAAAAAAGCCAAGAAAAAAAAGCTCCGCTCTGCCGTCCGTCAGCAATGATTGTGCATCCATGCGGAAAAACGAAATATTGTTTCTGGCTCTTCCGGGTTGCGCAAATATGTTTTAAAAAAAATGCTGTACAAAGTATTTTAATGTAAATATCGACTTTAAAGGGGAAAATACAGGTTACATTGCCAGCGTAAGAACGGGACTCCGCCGTAACTTGAGGACTTACAATATGCGTAATTAAAATCCATACCAAACTTCAAATGCTTTTATACTTATGTTCTTATATTCAGCAAATGAATGAGGCCAAAGCATCCATTACTGAAGGCTAAGGAGAGTTAATGAGTCTATAAAACAAAAACATTCTGTTCTCATGACACTGTGAAGCTTCAGAGTTCAAGCTGGAGCCATCTCTGAACAATAATTTAAAGGATAACTCAACACCAAATCAAATTTTTATTTTTATTTTTTTGCTGATTAACTGTATAAACTGGTGTCTACAAATGCTGTCCACATGTCCTGGTCATTACTTTGACATTTTAGTGCATGTTTGTTTAAAGCTTGAATTTGTGGCAAAAAAACGTGCGATTGGCGCCATCTTCAGGTAACACATTGGGATAAACTAAATTTGTCTGTTTGTCCTCTCATTACACGAGACAATACATACTACGTCACTTGTTCCGCATGACGTAGTCGCCCCCGCCATCCACCGGCTCATTCTCGTACACGTCTCCTTAAACGGCTTCTTAGCGAGTTGCTGTTGTCAATCACAGCCAGACCACGCCCAACCCTCTCGCTATTCACAACCCAACGGCCCTCCAGGCAACACCCCCTTTGAGCGCCAATTTCAAATCTTAGTGAGGGGCGGAGCAAGAGTCTGACTTCCTGTTGAGTAATCCTTTAAGCTTTAATGAGTGTCAGTGGAGACTGATTAACTATTTCAACAGGAGTGGCAGCTTAGAGCGAACTGCCTGAGGATAAATTCTTGTGAGGAGTTCCTGTGCTCAATTGCAGGAATTTCTTTGATGAAAATTGGGACTGTCTCTCATGGTGGCCGTCATAAACAAGGTAAAGGTCAGAATATGTTGACATGACACCAAAAACAAAATGACTTTCTGTGCAGTTTGACATTCTTACAGTATGACGACAACACTGGCAAGATGTTTCCTTTTCACATGGATCGTTAAGAAAAGACCTAAAAACTGTAATATGTATGCCAGGCCAGTTTGTCCAACGCACCACAAAAATAACTCTCATTAGAGTAGGCTATATGTAGCGCGCCATTGTTGTTTTTAGAATCACACGTCCCTAGGCTAACCATTAGAACATGAGCATGTCTCCTATTGAAATTATATTGAGGTCAACTTTAAGACCTGCTTTCAAATTGTATGTTCCAGCAGTAAAACATGCAAACAAACAACTAAACGCCTGTCGGATGGGCAATTGACTACATTGCCTTGGTTGATAAATTCTTAATTGTTTTCTAACTTCACTTTTTGGCTTATTTTTCTCTCTGGTTGAAATGTTCTAAAGCAGCTCTGCTGGTTACAGCCATGTAGTGCATTTTATTTTGCCTCGGGTGCTTCAAGACACAGTTAATCGATTCTACGCAATTGACAGAATTCTTGCGCTGTCAAGCTCTACCAACTGTGACCTGCTAAAAACATATAAGCTCTAATTTTGAAATGACAGGACGTAGACCACTCAGGAGGTAAGTTACTGGCTCAAGAAAAGCCCAAGAAACTGAAAACTGGTGAGTTTCAGTTTGATTAATTCATTGCGCTAATGCTAATATGCTAGCATGTGCTCACAGTAATTGCATGATACCCGAGCTACACGCTAATGCTATCATACTAACCACATGGCCAGTAAATGTGATGACCTGAAACCAAATTAGCAACGTTAGCTTAGCTTAACATGTGCTTCAGCCTTGTGTTTATTTCCTTTGTTGCGATGAGTGCATTTCTTAGCTATTTTTAGGTGTTCAACCTGACTAACGTCACCTACATTCCCTGTTGTTGTTAACCGTTTTGACAAAACCGGCGCAAAATTTCAAATCACTCCACACTTATTTATCAGTTAAATCTTATTGCACCCACAGCCAAGTACATCTGCTTCTAATATTATAAAAGGTTGTGGAGCTCATCAGGCCTGACTCCTTGCAGTCAGACAAATCCAGGTAAATAGAATCCTGATGACTGTAAGTGAATTAAATTGAATGAATGGCTACCATCCAGCTCGGCTACAAAGTGGATTAAAGCTGTACCCATCCATTACGTTTAGCACCCAGAGGACTATGTAATTAAACAGCGCATGCGATGGTCAATTCCACTCACCCACTTACACATTAAAAACTCCTTATCATGTCCTCTGGTTTTTTATTTACCTCAATTATTAACAAAATTGTGTAGCCCGATAATAGGTAGGGCCTGTATAAAAAAAATCTATGGTGTGCTAGGCAACAGTGGGTTTTAATTAGTCATTTTACAGCCAGGACAAACATTCAAGTGACAAGAGGACTTCTTGTGATTCGACAACTGTTTGCTTTTATCACCGTTAAACTGAGTGTGAATGGTTTGGAGGGATGGTCATTGGGAATTTCGGGGTTTGTCCTCAGTTAGTCCCTGGTAGGGATGGACGTAGAAATTAAAAACAAATTTGTTCAGCTGTGTGAGCTTGATTGTTCATGAATCTGACTTAATTGTTATCATAAGAAGAAGAAGAAGAAGAAGAAATTTTATTTGTAAAGCACTTTACATTTATGCTCACCTCTGGCCCAATTATCTAAATCCAACAATTAATTGATCAATGGACAACTATTTAGATAATTGAATAATCATTTAGACTTTGACTTAAAATGGACAAAATCCTTAGAATTTCAGGCTGCATTTGTATTTTTTGATGTACAGCAGTTCCAAATATTCCCCTGGACACCCTTGTGGCAAAAAATAATAATAATCCAAATTGACTGTCATTAAAAAAGTGGGTTTTTAATCTCTCTGCCAATACAAAATAAATCCATCATGCATTCTATAATGTCAGCATTTCATTTAGAACAAAGGTTGTTGATGTTTTTAATGTTTCACATTTTGTAGGCAGACTCACTAAATTCTTCTACTGTATTTTTGGCAGTTATTAGTCCATTATGTTGCCCAAAAGATAATCTCATCCCACTAAAAAAATTTCTTTCCCAGGAAGGATGTGTGTGTGAGTGGGTATGTGTGACTGTGTGAGCAACATCCTATTTGTTTCTTTCCAACATCAGCATCATATGCTGTATGTTTTCTCATCTTAGTTTCTCTCACGCAACTCTGTCTCTGCAGTTCCTCTTGTACCACATTCCTGCTTTGGCAACCTGGATCTCTGCGGATTACCGTAAAATACTAAATCTCAGATGCCTCCATGCTAGGCCCAAATTATGCACCCTAAAAGTGTCAATCTCCAATGATAGAGAGGCCGAGCTTTCAGGAACTCAGCTGCATGAGCACATAAGACCGTTCCCGCAATGTGACTCTCAGCGAGCACGCAGCAGCAGTCACACATACATGGACATGTGAAACCCAAGCCCAGCATGGACGTGAAGACTCCACACAAGTGTAGAGAGACATGTCTAACCCTGGGGTGCACACAAGAAAAGAGCTTTAGGAAACGTTTTTACTTTCATTTTTTTATTACATACTTTTTATGCCCAGTATGCACAAAATATTCCACTACATTTTTGTGACTTGATTTATTTATTTTTTGTTGCATTTGTTAAAACTTTCTTTGCCAAATACATGAAAAGCATGTGGGAACTAGTAAGCTAGAATCTCACCTACTTTCACGCTCAGATTCAATGATGTCAAATGTCAGACTGTCTCATTCTTTCAGTTTTAGCCTGACAATACAATATATAACTTCTTTTCTCTTCAGTCAACACATACTAAACCGAAATAAAATCCCGTGACCACAAAACAGTGATATTAACCGAATTGTGGATTTTGGGAATCATTCCAGCCTTAGGATAAAGATAAGCAAAGCAGTTAGCAGTAGCTATCAGACAAAAGATAACCAAAGTACACAAAAAAATGCAATGTTTAAATAGAGAAAGAAAAATCATGAATCAACTCTGGGCTCACTGACATCAAAGGCTTATTACATCCAAACTTGTTCATCCATTCATTTAAATAGAGCCAGGATGGCAAAATGAAGTCAGCCAAAAGATCTCAAAAAGCGGTCAGATGATCAGCCATGGCACAATTACAAAAAGCCAATCACTTTTACTTTTGCCAAAAAGGTCTGAATTTTATGGGCTGACGATACGAAAGTTGAACTGTTTAGAAGGCGTGTGTCTCGTTACACATCACACAGGATTCCAGAAGAAGGACACCGTGCAAACAGTTAAACATGGTGGTGGTAGTGTGATGGTCTGGGGCTGCTTCTCTGCTTCAGGACCCGGATGACTAGCTATGATTGATGGAATCGTCAAGTCTGATCTTCACCAAAAAATCCTGAGGTAAAATGTTGTGATCTCTTTGTGATCCCTCTTAGAAATGAAGGCAGTTGGCGAAGTCAAAACTTGGACTTGAATCTGATTGAAATGCTACGGAAGCTTAAAAAGGACGTTCATGCTTGAAAACCCTCCTGTGTTTTTGAATTAATGCAATTCGGCATGAAAGACTGGGGCAAAATATCTCCACAGATATGAGAAGTACTCATTGCCAGGACTCATTGCTTTTAGTTGTTGATGAGTGATTAGGTTTAGGGTGCAAGTAGCTTTCATTAGGGTGTTATCTTTGTCTGATATTTACATTGGTTTGATGGTGTCAAACATTAAATTGGGGGAACTTGGCAAAAAAATGCAAACATTTCAGAAGGTAAGTACAGTTGTGTTCACAACTGTAGTTTTTCATGGCACTGTATGTATTCATATATAAATATAAAAAAACAAAAAAACAGCAAGACGATAAAGCAAAAGTCAAGGTTTTTCAAGATTTGTGGGTGGCCGGCGGCCTTGTATTCCTGGAGTAGCTGCAGAATCACATTCAAAAACCAAACTAAAACGATCTGTACTAAGATGCCGTTGACATAGAGCAGAAGCGGAGCAAGCAATCACAATTCATGCTATTTGTTGCTGTAACTGAATGAAATTATCTTTATTCACTGGGGCGTTATGAATAGAAATTGTATTATTTTTGTTGTATATTTTTATGCAAACCAAGAAAAGCTCAGTATAAAAAACTGTGTATTAATATTAGTTAGTAATATTAATACACAATATGACTACAGTTAATACGCCACTACTACTAATAGTGGTGGTCCATGGTTTTGCACCTGATAAAGATGAAATGTTTTGACGTGTCCATTGTTATTTTTTCATATATACATCTTGGATTGCTTAAAAAAAAAAAGGATGGTGAAAAATGGCTGAAAATCATTAAAGGCATGACGTATACAGATAAAAATCCTGCAATTGCAGCAGTTTCACACTGGAACGAATGATTTCCATTATTTCCAACAAGGAGAAATTATTCAAAATATGAACACGAGAGGTTAGCCAGCGTCCCAGGACAGATTGTGTTTGTTCTCACTGTCATATGATATCTGTTTCTGAGTGGGAAACCATATGAAATGTGATAGTGTGGCCCCCCTCACCTTGACATGTCTCTCCGAAAGTGAACACAATTTCCTCTGCGGGATCAATAAAGTATAACAAAGAATATAAAGATAGTGCTGTTTACACTCCCTTCATTAACACACGCACAACTGAGCAAGATATGAGCTGTTTCAAGAGGAGAAAAAAAATTGAGATTGACAATTATTATGCATCTCTATATGAAGCCTTTTGGGCATACAATATCATTGACATCCAGCTTAAGGTCAGTGTAATACACTTTTTGCCCTCACCCCCCACACGTTCAAAGTGACACATGCCACCTACTAATTGTAATATGAAATTATTCCTTAACATTATCTGAAAGTGAAAGTCAACCCAAAAATTGTCTTTACATATGTTGCATGTGCCCCTCTATTCTAAACATGGCATTGTGATTAATTTGTGTTTGTGGAATATAAATAAAGCAACAAAAATTGACCTGTGTTTATCCATCTAAGGGGACGGCAATATTGCAACTTGATGTTGACTGAAAATGAAATCACAGTTGCTCAGGGCTCAGGTGATGACCAATCACAGCTCAGTGTGCGACCGTCACATGACCAAACTCAGGAAACAGGTGAACCATGAGTGGTCATTACCTGAGCAACTGTGATATCATTTTCAGTCAACAGCAAGTTGCAATATTGCCGTCCCCTTAGATGGATAAAAACAGGTGGATATTTTTGCTTTATTAATATTCAAGAAACACAGTATTAATCAGAATGCCATGTTTAGATTAGTGGGGGTGCACACAACATGTTCTCGGAAAGAATACTAAACTTATGTACTTGATTTGCAGCAGTAAAAAAGTTTTCTTCTCAATAATTAATTTGAAAACATGATTAATTTTTATGTACTTCTAAAAACTTTAAATCAATTAAAAATATATATATAACTTGCCGCTACATTTATTGAACCCATCACTAGATAGCTGTAACCTGTGTTAACACAAATTACTTATAGATGCCACAAGATGGTGACAAAGTGCTATTTTTGTCTCAGTGAAACTCACCAACTCAGTTCAACATAGTTCCTTGAGTATTTCTCCATTATTATTATTACACCAGCAAATAGTTGACTTTTCAGGATAAAAATAAATGTTTGAATTGTTAAAAACGCACAGACAGCAAAGTAAAAATAAAATAATCGTAATAATCTTTTGAAAAACAAAATGTACTCTTTGTGGTGTGCACTTGAATGTTACCTTGAGAGCGCACTTCTGTCCAGTCTTCTTGTTGAAACACTCCAGAACTTTACCATTAATGCCCAAACCCAAAACCTGGCTGGAGATTTTATAATCGTCCGTCACTGCGTGTCTTTTGATGTCCAGTTTGGTGTTTCCGGGCAAGGGGAATAGCGTGTCCTCGGGGGCTGAGGCAGCGGCAGCGGCAGCGGCTGCTGGCGGCGGCTGTGGTTTAGCGTTATCGGACGGCGAGTCGACCTCGGCTTCGGCGATCGGCGCTCGCGGCGGGTTCTTCCCGTTGCCATCCTGCAGCATGTTCGGTCGTGGGTGACTTACCAAAACGACGCGATGACACCACGGTTGTCCGCTAAATGCGCCCGGTTGTCCTGGACACTGATTCAAAAACTTCGTTATCTACTCATTCCCTGGAAAAGGCTCTTTTTTTTTAAACATCGAAAATAGTAAACCTTCTCAGGACTTCCTCATTCGTTAAATGTCAAAAGGAATCCAAACATTCCATCAGGTGTGCCAGTAGGGAGTCCAGATCGAGAAGCTTGTCATGGACTCAGCTTGAGCTCACATGGGTCAGTCAGTGTCACGCCGTGGGGAAGTGGAAACACCCACAGGCACCACCCTCCATCCCTCCCTCCTTCCACTGACTGATCTCATTTCACAACTCGACCCCAGCGGCTGCTTTAAAGGTGCAGGAGCTTGTCGAATGCTGCCTATGCTTACTTACTTCAAGTCTGAACAAAGAATGACTTGATCATAGCATGAGAGGCTTGTCTTCCCTCGCTATAATACATCGCTGCAGAATTTTTTTCGACAATTTTGCATGCATTTGTTTTGTTTTTTACAATAATGTGTCTATTTTATAAAATTTATGAAGGTTTGAACATTCGGAATGTTTAAACGAGAGAAATGTGAGACATTTTAAATGCCTCAATGAGAAAAGTGTATAAACTGAGAGGTAAGGAGTTTTAGAGCCTTAAAACATTTATAATCATTGTAAAACATAAAGCTAACTACTTCGCAGATTTCATTTATTGCGGAAAACAAGGGAATCCTGTATTGATCATTTGCATCGACGTCATGTGACTGTCCTATGACGGACTGCGTAAGGAAATGATTGTTGAATGGAAGTGGACGTGACTTGAGCGACTTAGTGACTGCTATTTTACAAATTAAGTTATTATTGCCCATAGAGCCATGGAATCTACTACTTCAACCGAAGGTCGCCTGTCAGTGGAAGTTGCACATTTAGTCGGGACTCAGAGCGCGATATTTACTTAAGTTGGAGATCGCTAATTTGAAAACAGCCCCTTACCTTCTGTCGCCTGCTGTTTTTATCAAGTTAATCAAATCGCCGACTTTGCCGGAATTCACAGCGCACGACCTATATCATTATGTAGTCAATGCCGTCTCTTCTCCCTATACCGGTGCTGATTTAAAAGCTTGTCGCTGGCTGGGTCTCTGGGACGAGATGCTACGCTCTCACCGGGGGACAATATACCTCGTAATGCAAAGGTAAAACTTGTTTATCATTCTAACTGACTTATTTTTACACAGTCCGTTCTATATTGAAATGCTGTGACGATGTTATGTTACTATGTTTACTAGCATGGAAAAAATGACTATCGTAGTGGCAAGCTATGCAGTAATTTCACGAATATGACTCTGGCTCCAGAATGAAAAACTCCAAGCACAAAGACTAAATCCTCCATTAATAAACAGTCAAACGCACTTAATAGTTTTGAAGAATGTGCATTTTAAAACTAAGATGTGTGTTCGTGCAGTTGGAGTGTGATTGGAAATACGCAATTCGACACCTCTGGTACAATCTTTGTTAGAGTGTACGTTTACTAGTAAAATGTATGAACATTTATCTACTAATTACAACATTTAACTACTAACCTCGCAAAAAATGATCGCTGCAAATCTGTGAATACTTTGTGGGCTGCCAGTCCTTTCTGTTGATTGCTGCTATCCATCAACGTCTTATCTTCATTAGTATGTATGTGACAAAAAGCAACATTTGGTTTACTACTTTGTCTGTCTGTCCAACCGACCGCACAGCAAGATATGACCGTTTTATAAGATAATCGATTAGATAAAGGACTTTACGCTGTACGAGATTCAATGGTTACAATACAGGCAAGTGGCTCTTTTGCCATCTAGCGTCCCGTAGGGGGCATTCCCATGAGGGTTGTGACGTCACGTGCAAAAGGTCAATACACACAGTCGTACCTTGACTTACGAGTTGAATTCATTCCATGGTGTGAGCAAGTTCATAACTCGATTTTCACATTTTTAACTGAAATGAGTTGAAAAATCTAAATCACAATTAATACTTTGTCCTGCACTCCCAATGGTAGTTATTATATATAAAAAAAAAACGGCTAACAGGTGGCAGCAGAGTATAATAGATCAAACAGGGCCATGTTGCAACAAACTCTTTTTCCCAGTGTTTTAACTCATTCACTGCCAGCCCAGTTAAAATCGATCTTTGATGTCTATGGCCGTCATTTACAGTCAATGAGTTAAACAGGTTTGTGAATAATGATGAAACTTAGTTATATTCTAATGCTAATTGCTGCAAAACGGAAACAGATAAAAATATACTTTTTTTTTCTGATGAAAGAATAGACTTTAGTCTTTCTTTTGGTATGTTCTGATTTTATAGCAATAGAGCACAATATTATGTGGGCCTTGCAAAATCAGTCAAGATCTAGTAAAACAGCCGGGAGCGAAGGGGGTTGCTTCACTAAAAATGGCTGGGAGTGAATGAGTTAATAAATTAAAATAGGATCAAGACATAATAAATGAGAATGTAAATAAACTGGTTTTGTAAGGGTTAATTAAATGTCTCATATTATTCAACTTTTCAACATATTAAAATAGTTCGCAAATGCGTAAAAGACATGTCTGTGACATGCATTCGTCAAAATTGACTTTGGATCTAATATGTTTGCTGTCCCTAAATCTGCCCAAAAAACACTCCGTTCAAAACAGCCTGTTTTAGGGGTGTGTTACTTTTATGTAAATAGCTGCACCAGGCCACGCCTAGGCCATGCCCTTCTCTCTCGAAGGGGCAGTGACTTCGGTCATGGTAGCCATGTGCTAATGTTGTGAATGGAAACGACTGGCCATGGGAACAGAAGAAAATAAAAATACAGACATGTCTTTTAAACATTTGACAACTATTTAAATATGTGGAAAAGTGGCATCAAGTTTTACCATAAGAAAAAGTAGCATAAAGTTACTATAGTACAGAGACTATGTTGTAGCGTTAGTTTGTGATTGTTTAGGCAATGGTTATTTTGCCGTAACAGTCAAATCTCCCGCGAATGTTATTTTGCCGTGAATGTCTCAGATTTGCCGTGAATGCTTGCAGACATTTACAAGCGGTTATGAATAGGACAAATGTGCACATTTAGGCCACTGCGCGGTCGCAAGGTGCAAGCCGTCTTGTTGAGACCACTTAGCGGCCGGTTAGCATCATAAAGTCATGTCAACAAGGTGGCGAGCTGTTAGTCACGGCAAATTAGTCACCGCGGATTGTATCTTGACAAAACAATACGCAAGCGCTTCATATTATCCAACCACCATCTGCTTTATAATATCTGACCTCTTGTAACCAAACAACCTCCACACGACAAATGTAGCGCCCACTTTAGGCACTAAAAATACACCAGTAATATGGTCGTAGGTGCACATCTCTTATTAGAAAGGATAGGAAGGAAGGCCAAATCAAAAATGTTAAACTTACATATTTCCCGTTTGCAGTCGTGTCACACTGTTGGCACCGATCCATTATGTTTAAACGTGTTCCTAATCCAGCTCTGAACAGGCTTTCACTAACAAAACTTTCAAAAATAAAATGAATCCACTGTCTTCTGAAAGACTTGGGACGAAGGAAGCAACCACTTTTTCCTGATCAATGTTTCCCCTCTCCACGCAGCATTCGCGAGCAGGGAGAGAAAAAGAAAGGCGCAGCCAGCTTCTCGAATTTCAGTGGGCGTGACAAACCTTTACCAGAGGTGGTGCCACTAACCCGAGGGGGCTGGGTCGAGTGCACTTCCGTGTCTTTTTGACGTCACTAAGTCACGGAAGTTTTATCTGCCTGTTTGAAGCACACATTTTACAAAGGAGGAGAAAGCTAAAGAAGTCACGTATGTACTTTTTTCATATCTGGTTGGATTTTAGACAGGCCGGGGATGCATATTATTGATAGAAAACCCCACTAAAGTGCATTTTCATACTATGGGACCTTTAAGCTATAAGTAAACAAAAAAATATACATTTGCATGTTGATGTTCTTTTTTGGGTGGGCGGGGCTAGTGAGTGACATCAGCAACTATACAGTCAGTCATGTGAGTAGGTCAGTCTTAGCATTTTCACCATGCTCATTTCGAGTGTTTTCATTTTCTATTTGCATGTTTGACTTTTCCACTCAATAAATGTGACTGTGGCTTCAATAAGCAGCTGCATATATGAATCCCAGGCCCCTCACCCCATTGGCAATTTAGAAAATCACCACTGTGTATAGTAAATTATACATTTAGTAACTCTGTAATGTCATTTAACACAAATGTCTCTAAATAGAGCTCAGACTTCTGCCAAACTTGGCTCATTCAAATGTTTTTGTTAGCAGGCAACGTCCTTGTATCTTCTTCACATTTATTGACTACTCAACATTTTTAAGCTTTCTGTTTCCTGTTAAGGGTGTATTTTATTTAGTTTACTTTGAAAAAGGTAAAAAAAAAAAAAAAGAGGTGACCCAAGACTTCGGCACAGTAATATACTGTACGTGTACATCTCAGATCGTCTTTTTAATAGTCCAAAGCACAAATGAGGGCCACTCCCCGTTTGATCCAGTGTCCTGGAGTGTGATCTGTCGGCAGCTCGACTGCAATCACATAATTGGTGGAATGCCCGGTAGTAGACAGCGTCCCTGTAAAAGCACATTAACACGTCAGCGTCCACACTGATCAGTGTGACGGCGCGAGGTGACGCGGTGCGGTCTGGATGGAAAATACAGAGCTGCACTTTCTAGGTCATGAAACGTGATACTGTCTGACGTCAATCTATTTTGGGGTGAGTAACATAACCACACCAGGAAGAGATACAACCTGAGCAACACACACGACTTCGATGCTGTATATAAAGATGAACTGTAATATCACCATTCGCGTTCAAATACTGACCAGCGCGTGTGAGGGTCTTGTAAATGGGGCAGATGTAGATCCCAGAAGTGGGAGCTTTGCGGTTGGGTGTGGGGATGAGCCAGATGGCGGCCATTTCTGTGTAGAGCTCCTTCGCTCTGGATTCTGTCAGCTGAGCAGCGTTATTATCCCAACGGGCGCCCTCGATGAATAAGCCATTGATGTAGCAACCCATGTCTGGTTTCTCGTCTATATCGCACACGGCCTTCAACACAACCTGAGGAAGACAACAGGGCTCTGGTCAGACGTCTACAAACAGATCTACAGGAAAACAAAAAAAAAAGAGGAGCACAGATTGATCTGTTTTTTTCCTCCCCTCTTTTCTCAAGTTTCATTTTTTCAATCTAAGAAACACAATTTTTTTTCTCAGACTGGTTCTGAAATCTGAATCTAAATCTGATTCTGAAGTAACAAAATATTTCAAAAATACCTGTAAATAAATTATTCATTGTGAATGACTGACCCAACATCAATGTAATTGCACGCACACAAGTAAACATTCAGCTACTGTCTGACCTGAAAGTCAAATCCAATGGTGTCAATGGAGATGCCGAAACGACGGGCATAATTCTGCAGGGTTCCGGTGAGAAACGCTTGAGGGAAGTAGAAGCCGCTAATCCAGAAGACGGGCGGAATGCCGTTTGAAATCCATCCGTGAAGAAAGCGGATCCTCAGCAGCAGGTCAGAAACCCAAGAGGCCAGAGGCTTCAGAGACGGGTAGGCCTGCGGGAGACAGCAAACATAATCCCTGGTGGTCTAGTGGCTAGGATTCGGCGCTCTCACCGCCGCGGCCCGGGTTCGATTCCCGGTCAGGGAATTACATTTTTAAGAATTTCATTAGTCAGCCTACAATTTCATTTTTTTTTTTTTTTTTTTTTTTTTGGGAGCCTACAATTTCAAATATCACTAGTTGTTTTCAAACTGGAATGCTGGCAATGCACAAAGCATAGTTCTATACTGTAATGATAGAGATTAAAAATTGTGCTATTAAAGGCAGTCAATGAAGCCTTTTTGGCCACAAAGGTGTCAGGGGAGCGCATTTAGTTCTGCATGAAAATATACAGTACTAATGCAGTCAAATCAGACT
Organism: Vanacampus margaritifer; assembly: GCF_051991255.1. Classification (NCBI taxonomy): domain Eukaryota; kingdom Metazoa; phylum Chordata; class Actinopteri; order Syngnathiformes; family Syngnathidae; genus Vanacampus; species Vanacampus margaritifer. The sequence goes on along the minus strand of NC_135439.1, from coordinate 20,545,134 downwards.
ATAGAATATAATTACCACCAAAGCCCCATCACTTTACTATTTATGATATGGAAAATAATTCACTTTTTGAGATTCTTTGGTTATTAAAAATAAATAAAATCAAATGATAAAAAATGGCATTTAAAGAGTTAAAATCCATAAAACGTAGTTTTTGAAATGTTTTATGGGGGAAAAAAACTAATTTATTTGTATTTGTATTTGTGTGTGTGGGGCACTTCCCCAAGACTCACATGAATAGCCTGCACTCTAAAAACAGTTGGGTCAAAAGTAACTCAAATATGGATCAATAATGGACCGATACACTTTTTGGGTCAATTTGATCCAACTTTCTGGGTTGTTTTATACAAAATGACCCACATTTTTAGTAAAGGATGTGACCAATATTTACGAGTTGTTTTACACTAAAAGACCCATTTCTTGACTCAAAGTTGGATCAAATACGATACGATACGATACGATACGATACGATATACTTTTATTTTCCCGTGGGGAACTTTTTCCTGGACTCCGTCCAGCTGCAGTTTACAGTAAGGAAAAACAACAGAATAGAAAGAGATAAAATCAAAATTAAATAAGAAGTGCAGCAGTAGTTTACAGTGAGAAAAACAACGGAATAGAGAGAGATAATTAAAATAAATAATACACACACACTCCTATATATATATATTGCACCACTTAGTTAATGTCGGTTATTAAGTAATTTGATGGATGTCGGCAGGAATGAGTTCTTGTAGCGGTTCAGCCTGGTTCTGGGGGCCCTGTAGAGGATTGGTTCATTTTTGACCCATAGTTGGGTTAGTTTTGACCCAACTGTTTTTAGAGTACCTGTTCAGAAAATAGCTGACCAATGATTGGACAACGGATATTGTGATTTTCAAAAAAGGCTGTATAAGTGATCATTTGAAAAATGTAAACACTGACAGAGATTTATAGAAATAAAATATTGCATGATGTGTATCTGTTTCACACCTATATTTAATCATTGTTGATGATAATTATTGTGAAAACAATTAATATAATCAATTACTTCCCACAGATAAATATTAATTACTTATAATAACAAATAATGAAAGATATTTTCTCTTATTTCAGAAGGGGACATCAGCCCTTTGCAGTAGCTCTCAGTTTCAAAAAGGTCAATGACCCCATCTAATGACATCACAGAAATCACAATTGTTTATGCTTATATGTTTGCATATTAACAGTTGTGATAAATGTCATATTTAAGTGATGGCTCCATGAAAGGATGACAAAGATGAAAAGAGGTCTCATTTGTCTTAAACATCTTGCACAGAGGAACAAGGAAAAAAATGAAGAAATACAAGAAAGAAAGACATAAATTAGATCCACCCACTGAATCCTTTCCTGAGCACTGCCGAGATGCCCTTGAGCAACGGACAAAACCAAATGAAAAGAATGTAAATTGAATTTCCCATTTAAGGACAATAAAAGGCTATTCTTGTTTTTTTTTGTTGAGGAAGTAACTTTGGACACATTCTAGCATTGCCCCCCCCCCCCCCCCAGAATACCCTGAAATGTGTTTAAGACATAAAAACAAATTAATTCAATCAAGAGACGTTTCCTCAACAGTGTATCAAACAAGTTATACAACAAACACGTGCAACATGACCTATGAAGCCTCATATCTTTCAGAGGATCAGAAGGGTTGTAAATGTGTGTGTGTGTGTGTCTTGCCTTGCCCTTCCACATATCAGGCACACCATTGATAAACAGGCTGTTGGCCATCAGCTCCAGTTCTGAAGACATCACCACTAAACCTTTCAGAGCCTTCACAATATCACTGAGACTCTGAGCGATGACCTCCAGCAAATTGTTGTATCTGAAAGGCAGATAAAATGCAAGGTCCCGTTACTTTTTGTCAGTCTGTGACCAGACTGCTGGAATTGTTGGTGTTCGGGTTATTTGGCAAATACTATTTTTGGTGCACAGCAATTATTTGTGTTAAGTTCAGACAAAACATAAACATATCGCTGGGGTCGAGCCGAAACCTCCTGTTATATTGGTCAGTTCGCACGTGTGGATGTTATTTAAAAAAGAATTTGGGACCAATCTTAAGTTTTGAAAATGGCTTACTCTCTTTTATTCACTGCCATTGACGGTTATAGACGTCAAATATTCATTTTAACTATTTCTATTAGTTTAACATTTTTTTCCACTTTTGTTAACAAGAGTATGAAAACCTATAATTTGTTATTGTACATTTAGAACAGATATGAAATTTGTGATTAATCATGAGTTAACCCGTGAAGTCATGCAATTAATTATGTTTAAAAAATGTAAACGCCTGACACTCCTAATTTTTAATAATCCTTTATTTTTTTAAATCGCGTCAGGCGATTACATTTTTTAATTGTAATTAATCGCATGATTTCAATAGTTAACTCATGATTAATCATAAATTTTATAAAAGTAGGGAAAAAATAAACTAATAAAAATAGTTCAAATTAATTTTTTACGTCAATAGCCGTCAATGGCAGTGAATGAGTTAACGATGTCATGTTAATGGTTGAGCAAACGTGGTTTTGTGAGTTTCCTGAAAAGTGTTGATTTTGGAGGCACCAGCAAAATGTTAAATATGTATCTGCGTATAATGGAAACATATAGCAGATGAACACCTGTCTTATCTGATTAACTAACAATCTGGCCTTGGGTCACACATTTCATCAGTAGTGTACATTATAAACAATTTGATGGCACCAGTGCTGTTTTCTTCCATTTTTAGTGCCTGTAAAGTGTAAGGACAAGACATCCCAATACATATAGCCCATATATTTTATAATGTGCATCAATGTTTAATGTTGTGCTGGGTAATATTCTGACCATTTGCACCTCTCTGATTTTTTAGACTAAATTTGTAAAATAAATCAATAAATAATAATAATAATAAAATATTCTCAAACAAATATTTATTATTTTTAGGTATGTTCTATAACACTTTTTCAGGCCAATAACAGTATACAAGTCTTGAAGTCTTGAGTAGCCACCACTACCAAGTACTAATACAGTGATACTACTAGTAGTTTTGTTACATAACATTTCCCCCCAAAAAACAATGGCAGATAATTTTAAAGAAAAACTTACTGTACATATATCCCAATATATAAATGTTCCTTAAAATGGAATAAAATAATGGACATTTTCTATCCTTCTAATTTCTAGTCCCTAATCATAAACTTGCCACAAGTGAGTGGCTGATAGTGGTGTCGGCTGCTATCACGAGGACCAATACCTTGAAATAAGGCCGGGTATCGGCTCGCTACCAATACCTTGTATTGGTACTTAAAAAATAAGCATTTGTGTAATAAATGTTTTAGGAAATATAATAATGAAGTTTTATTTTTTCGAAATTGGATGGTGGGATACTTTGAGTGTAAATTGCTCCCAAGCCAGCTGAAAGTCAGTGTATGTTTGTTTATTATTATTATTTCTACAATATGGTATCTTTTTCCCATTGGCACTTGACATTAAATATCAAACAACATTTGATGATGAAAGCTTCTTCCACACACTGGTTGAAGCTTTAGCTCATTTCAGGAAGATCTTATCGGAATGGTGGCTGTAAACTACGTAAGATATTATTGGAGCTCTGCTCTGTGGGTGCTGAAAATTCTGACATAGTACTACAGGTGAGGGAAGGGAATATCATCTACTGCTGTTACCTTATGACCTCCTGCGTAAGCACTGTGTTCATGGACTCCTCGTAGAGCACAGGGTACTTTTCTGACAACTCCTCAATATCAAAAGGCTTTGGAACCTTCACCACGATGCCTGCTACTATCTCCTCCACTATCTGCGATACAGGAAGAAGTCGGTGACTGTTATACACGCTCTGCTGTGTCTTGGCCATTCGAAAAAAAAGGCAGTGAAGGTGACAGAAACGAATACCTCCTCCTGGGTCTTGCCTCCAGCAGATGCCGTTCGAGGCTGGAGGCGCAGCACCGATCCCAGCAGAGCAAACGTCTCATTCTGAGCAAAGCTGATATTAGCGTTGTCATGGAGACCAAAGATCTCAGGGGTATCATTGATAGGCAGACTGTGGACGTATGCCAGGTAACCCTACGGTGAGAAAGGATACAAACGCACAGTCATTGCTGGTAATTACTTGATCAGTCTGCACATTCTAAGAAGGAGTTTGAATCGCAAAGCTGGCAAATTGGACCTTGATATCCGCACTTGTTTCAATCTGCCGGTAAACTCCAGATTCAGAGTAATTATAATCCTCTTCGAGAACAGCAGGAGAGTAGAAATCTTCCAGCACACTGAGGAGGCAGCGTCTGTCCCACTCATCTGTCACACGGCCCCCATAATTGATTTCCCCTGCAGTGTATTTCAGCACCTGGACGGGAAAAAAAGCCAATGAAGGAGAATGTGAACGTGCATGATGGATAATATGAGTTCAGAGGAAAGGCAATGGTTTTTTTTCAGACTCAAGAGAACAAAGTGCAGATGTAAATTGCTCTCAAAGCACACCAAATTATGTGTTTGAATTGATATAACTGGATTTTTATTATTACATTTAAAACAGGCAATCTGGTTTAAACTAGTGATGATCAATACCACTTTTTTCAGACCAATACCAGTATGAGCACACAATACTTGAAAAGTCACCGATACCAAGTACTGATACCACTAGTATTTTTGATACCCCCCAAAAAAAAGTGTCAGATGATTTCAAAGACATATATAAACAATTAACTCTTTTACCGCCCAAAAAGTTTAATGACGTATGCTAAAATCCAAATAAATGCTGCCCAAAAAGTTAATTGGTCGTTTGCTACGTTTTTTTTCTCAATGGGCAGTGGAAGTTGTTGCGCAGCGCTGCCTACTCAATGGATTTGTGAAATCACAAACACCCACTAACTACGGCCAGCAGATGGCAGCATTGTATCTCTTTTCAATGGGCTCCCATTCGTATGGAAGTACACTGAAACATGACCAATCTGATCAAATAGAACGTTTTCAAGGATGAAGTGAATGATGAAAGCTTTTGTCACATTAAATCTATTTCACAGATGGTCACTAAACAAAAATTTATTAGTGTCAAAGTCACTGTTGTGCAGAAATTGTATCTTTTCACAAAAAGCTTGTTTTCTCTTTTCAATTGTTGCTCAATGTCATTTAAATGACCTATTTTCAAATGTTGATTACTAAAAAACGGAACACGGTAGGAACATACTTTTTTTCTAATGAAAGAATGGAACGCGATCTTTAATTAGTTATCCACCATGTTTATGTAGTCAAAGTACACAATATTCTGTTTGCCTTGAAAGATGAGTTAAAATGCTCAAAATCGGCTGGCACTGTCGGCTTTCTGGATAACGTGTGGCAGTAAAAGAGTTCTTGGCAATTTTCCAGTTCCTGATTGTAAAACGGCCACAAGAGGGGGGCCGATACCAGTCTGGCCGCCGTCATGAATACTGATACCTTGAAATAAGGCCAGGTATTGGCCCGTTATTGATACCTGGTATTGGTACTTGCCCATCCCTAAGTTTAAACCAGATACAACTCGCTTTGGCATACACATTCTGTACATAAACAAAAGTGTCGATTGGAAGTTGATCGCAACTAAATGAAGAGACAAACCCATGCTTTAAAAAAAAAATCACTGTTAAAAAAGTTAAATTCAGTCTGTCACCTTATAAGGAACGTTATCGTACTCGTCCAGAAACATTTTGAGTTGGCTGATGCAGATGTTCAGATCACCATCAGTGAACTCGTAGGGAATATTGAAGCCCAACGGACCGAACTTTCTTCGCTCGAGCGCAATTCCGTGGAACAGACATAGAGACAAAAGCAACGACTTCAAGTGTGATACCTAGAGTGAACGAAAAAGAGACAAGGTGTCTTTGAATCCAAATAAAGGTTAAAAGATTCATTCTCGTGAGGCAATCGCGGGAAAGCAGCACCTTGTTGGAGGAATTGATAAAATCATTTGTGAGCTTTAGATACGTTTTCTGTAGGTTGGCCTTGATTCCTTTGGGCAGCTCAATAGTCATCTTTGTCCCATTTTGTAGAATGGACACTGGAAACCTGTTGCTGGGAAGACTTGTGAGCCACAAACGAAAATCTTTATGGACCTGTGACACAGCAAAAACCATCATTTGAACAAGTAAATCCAGTGAGGGAAAAAAAAAAAAATGCAATTTCACCCTGCATATACCTTTAAGTCAATGCTCTCAATAAGGCTCTCCAATGATGGCATCCAGCTGGGCGCCAGGTGACAATTCTGAAAGAAGACCCACTGACCTCTTTCCATAGCTGTGCGCATCAGGGCTTCAGCCAAGGGGCCCTGGATCCCAAAGAGAGCAGAGCAGGATATTGCAGCTTAACACGGGGCCTTCATTGAAGTGATCGTGTGTGTTTTGTGCGTGCGAGAGCGTGTTCAACCTGGCCTTGGCCCAGGGAGATGGCAGTCATTTTCTTGGAGAAGTGCATGATGTCAGCAAACTTGTAGAGGTCAGAAGCCGGATCAGTACCCGGAGACAAAACAAAGATAAGGGGAGAGGAAGGGGACGACTCCTTGAAGACCACCCCAAGGTCTGATGTCTAGAAAAAAGATGTGGGAAATACTGTCACACACCTCTGCGGAAAATGTCTTTAAACTGTATGAATATGACTGCCACAAGGGACACGGGAAGAATACCTGAGGTTCTATGAATCGCTGTCCCAGCTTGACGGAGACAAAGTCCTGTATTCCTTGAACCAGACAGTCAGCCCTCAGGCAGCGCAGAACTAACAGCTTTTGGAAGCGGTCTAGTTTTGTGTTCCACTCTCCGGGTAGAGGCTCTCTAAATGCACACAAAAAACACACTTTTAGTGACAACTGCTGTAAATTCCACTTGAGTGACATCATAGCATCATTGTTCACCTGTGAGGAATGTTGCTGTCAAAAATGTTCTTGAAGCCTGGCAGATGTTGGTCAAAAGTTGACGCAAGGTCTTTGAAGGTCTCCAGTACACTGAGGCCCAGGATGTCCTTCCAGGCACGGTCCGAGAGCCATCTTACGGCTGGGTTGGGAAGTTCTTGGTTGGGCATCCCTCCAGATAACAAATTACGCCACTCAGCCTGACAGAAAAACAAATCAATTGATGTCACTCATTCACAATCACTTGGATTCAAGAGATGAAGCAATTTCTGGAGAAAATGAGGGTGAATGCTGGAACTAAAATAAATAAAAGTGGAATGATACTAAATGATGTGAAATGCTGTTGAAAGATAAGGAATTAATAATTTGGAATATTATTAATGATGTTGAACGTTAGGGGTGTGCCAAAAAATTGATTCTCATAAGAATTGTGATTCTCATTTACTATGATTCAGAATCGATTTTAAATGTCCCAAAATCGATTTTATTTCAAATATTTTTTTACTGTCTTCCCTTTGTTTGTGTGTGCCTTTATTTGGGAGCGCTGTTCATGTTGTACCCGATTTGGCCACTTAGGGGCAGTGTGGTTCTACACGGTCTGATACACTGTTAAGTTGTAGCCACATTAGAGAGTAGAAGGAAAAAGTCACGATCAAGTTATTCCAATAATTATTATTTTTTGCAGCGTAGAGCCGTTCTTTTGAGTGATAAAAGTGCCCCGAGTAGCGCACTAATTAGCATTAGCGAGTCAGACTGGAGTAGATCATTACGATTCCTTGAACATCTATAAATTTAAGCAAAAATCCTTGTCAAACAAATCATTTTGAATCAAAAATCGTTCTTAATCGAAAATCGATTCTGAATCGAACACCCACAAATCGGAATGGATTTGTGAGATTTCAAAGACTCCCACCCCTATTGAATATTATAGAACGACCTTGAACGGCAGTGGTAAAATTGCATGCATTGAATGATATGGAATGATATTGAGTTATATGAAATTGGTGAAAATATGCGCTATGTAAGAGATAAATGTGGAATTTTTGGTATGTGGGAATTGTGAGGATGTTGAAAATCATTCCAAAGGTTAACTGAATGAGTTGACCATTTTGAATTTAGAATGGGAACTCATTTTCGAATGTCTCATTGGAAATGAATGGGGGCTTTTGGGGTAAAAAAAATGTAGAATTATGTGGAATGTAAAAAGGTTTTGCGTGGGTGAAGTATATCAGGTTGAACGGCAAGGTAAATTGAATGAGATGAACGTTTTGAATAGGAACAAATATTAATTTTAAGTAGGAATGATACAAACCCTAACCCAAACCCAGACTCTCAAAATTAATGGAGAATTGTGTTGGTGAAAAATGTATGATATAGGTGAAAAATGTGGAATTTTTGCAAAGTGGGTATGTTTAAAAATGGATCCCAAAGTGGATGGGCTGACCGTTTTGAATGGGAGCAAATTGATGAATGTTTCTTTGGAAATAAATGGTGATTTTTGGGGTGAAAAATGTTGCGTTGTGAGAAAACTGAGAAAAATAATAGCCTGCGAAGCGTGAATTTTTGGAACATGTTGAAGTTGGAATGGTTTGAATCGGTTGAGAAATGTAGCAGGAGTTGAAGGACGTATAACAGAAAAAGTAGATTAAGTTGATTAAGTAGATTGAAGCGTCCTGTATCTATATATGAGAAAGCAACATGGCAGAGCCAGCGTGTCATTTACCCACCATGTCAATTTCACCATCATTCGTTAGGATGCGAGCACAAAGGAGAAAGGCAAACATGAGCTTGTGCTTCTCAAACAAGCTTCGACAAACATTGCAGTATAGACTGAAGGTGAAATATTCATTAATGTTCTCGATGCGCTCCTCCACCGTGTCTGTAAGTACAAAGATACAGTCAGCAGATGCTGCATCACATTTGATAGTCAAATTCTAATATTCCCAAATCTCTGATCCCAAAATTTTGTGAGATTTGCAGAGGCTTGTCTCTCTCTACCTGCTCTCTTAGCGTTGGCGATGCCAACCATGAAGATGCCAAGGAACCACTCCAGGGAGTATTGGTACATGGGATCAACGTTGGACAAGTCTGATACGCAGAAGAAAAGGATCTGTGTGCGCACGGCCACCGGAACGTATGTCAGACGGGTGGCGTCAATGTCCTTTTCTGTCTCCTCTGCCACAATCACTTTGGCCTGACAAAAAAATTTAATAAAATCCTTGTGAAAGAAAACCTTACAAGAATGACTCCTTTTGTTTTTCACAATATTACGAAAGAAGAAGCAATCCTTCCAGTTTCTGACCTGAATCTCGCCAGCTTTGACTTTGGAAGCTTCCAACACTTGAATGAGCTCTTCATTGTCCACCGGGTTTCCTTCTGACGAGCTGAGACGGAACAGGATCTCATCTTCGATATCTTTCAGCTCCTGCTTCATTTTGGCATTGCTGACAATCAACTGGTTCTTAGCGGTTTCCAGTTCTGGACGTTCTGCTGCTACCACCTGAGCCAGCAGCTGGTCTTCCAAACCACTGAAAACACACAAAATTTGTACTGATATAAATCTCAACGATTCAACGCAGAAAAATCTAATGAATAGAATTAGTTAACTCATTCAAACCCAAAAACGCTTAAATACTTATTATTTACTGCTTTGTCCTTCACTCCCAAAAACGTATTTATACGTTTTTAATGTTTAAAAAATAAAATAAAAATTATGCTAGAGCATACAGAAGGCGTTGATACAGTTCTGACATGAAGTGGTCGCTTAAAGCAATGGTAGTTATTACAAAAAACAGCCAGCGGGTGGCAGCAAATTATAAGAGATCATCCAGGGCCATGTTGCAACAAGCTCTTTTTGTCAGTGTTTTCAACAGGTTTGTGAATGATAAAACTTAGCTATATTATAATGCTAATTGCTACAAAACGGAAACAGATACAAATTTACTTTTTTCCTGATGAAAGAAGAGACTTTAATCTCTGTTTTGGTAGGTTCCATGTTTTTATAGCACTAGAAAAGAATATTCTGTGGAGCTTGCAAAATCAGTCAAAATCCAGTAAAAAGCCGTGAGCGAAGGGAAAGAACCTTAGGGTGTTACTGCTGTTTTTATTTTAGTTTTTAAATGTAAACCTTGTTACTACAAATAATTGTTATACTGTATGTTAAAAAAAAAAAAAAGAATATACGTAGCTGTATACAATGAGTTTTACCTTGGTGACAGTGTGAAGTTGATGAGGGTGACTTTAGTGGAAACCTCTGGCGAGTAGTGAGGGTTTGGCAACTTGGAGGTGATGTAAAATTTGAAACTCTCATGGTATGGGATGGTAGAATCGCCCAGTTTCAGTTTTAAACTGCCTTGCTCCTTAAATGTCTGAGGGACAAACAGGCGTTTTACCAATTTCAGGATAAGTGGCAAAAACAAGAATAGGCGAAGGATGGCATAACACAAGTGACCTAAAACCTAAACAGAAACAATGATATAAAAAAAAAAGTGGGTTTGTGCCGCCATATATACGATAAAAAATTATTATATTTTAGGACAGATTAAAGGGCATCTGTGTTTGCAACCTCTTTGGTCTTGCTCACACTCTCCCTCCTCCTCCTTCAAGAGTAACTGCTCGCCCCTCCCCTCTCTGCTTGCTGAGAAGGAGGGGTGAGGGGGAGTTAATTGGAGGCAATGAACTTTAAAGAGGCAGCTTATTTACTCAACTCTGCAAGCAGCCAATCATATTGTGCCCTGCTTAGACGGCCCCACGCTCTTACCGGTGACAACCAGTATTCGCGCTTAATGAAACTTTGACTTTTCAAAACCACGGTAAACCTAAAACCGCTAATCAGCTCATGCCTAAAACAGAATTATTAAGCCAGTCCCACAAGGATAAGTGTCAATTATAGCTGACAATCATTTTAGTTTACCTTACGTAGCATCTTCTTTTTGACTGACAAGTCACACTTTCAAGATCCAGCAGAGTAGAACAAGACTTCCCATACCACATCGCAAAAAGAAAAACACTCAATCAAACCCGTTACACTGTTTTCTCAATTGCTCTGCCTTGGTCAAACAACATTGAAGGGTTTGTTTGTCTCCATTGGAGAATGCTTCAGCTTTTGCACCCCTGTAGAACGTGTGATGTCATACTGAATTGTTAATTAGGTTGATATAATTAGTATGTCTAGTATTCACCTGCTGCAGCAGTACAGGTTCAAGAGAAGGATCCATGTCCTCTTCAATATTCTCAAGCAAGCAGGGTTTACCAAAGCGAATTGCATTTTCAAGACTGCGGAGGAAATCCCGGTCACTGAGTTTTATAATCTCCAATCCACTGTCCCGCTCCTGGTTGACAGAGTGACGATTATTATGGATAGAATTCATAGAATGGAATGCAGATTCTCATTGGCAAAAAAAAAAATCATACAGTTAAAAGTGCCTATTCAGTGTGAAAGCACAACAAACTGTACCATGCTTTTGATCCACGAGTTGGCTTGACCTTGAGGATCGATAAAGAGTGCCCAGCGTAGAGAATACTGGGCAATCACAGCATTTTCCACCGAAAGGTTGTCCTTAGGCAGACCTGAGAGCTGTTTACATAAAAAGACTGCAGTGTGATCCCAGAGATTTGTTCATTGGTAAAACAAAAAAATTAAGTCAGTTCTGACCTGCCAAGAGCGGATCTTGACAGGATCTCCAAGAGTGTTCATGAGATTGGGTGCATCAGTATGTGGAACTTTTAACTCCTTGAAACATCGCAGCCACTCCTCTGCCATGGCAGACCTGTATGATCCCTACACGCATAAAAAACAGTCAACACATATATTTTTACACCACTTTCCTATTGAGTAAATGCTGTTTTTTTTTCCTGTGGTAACTGACGGTGAAGGGTCCCAGGTATGACACATATCCAGCAGACAGCAGCACATCGCCTGCCACATTACTGACCATGTACTCCAGATGTTGCACTGTCTCTTTCCAGCGTGTTTTTTCATCTGCCAGTCCAGCTATAAGCTGAAGGACAAACAATTTCAGCAATGTGGACCAGCCAAACCAAAAACAATGGTCAAGATGCCAAAATAGAAATGTATAAATATTAGGGGTGTCAAAATTAGTGTGTTAATTTTCAGTTATTTTAAAGGTACTGTAATAAAAATGTACGCGCGATTAATGACCGTCCCTTAATTGGAAACTTTAGCAGTAATACATTTAATAATAATGAATATATTTGTGGAGAACGGAGTCAAGTTGTATTTTACAATTGAAAAAAATGTGCAGAATTTCACTAGTTATTTCATGTTAAAGATTAGATAACTCCTAATATGAAAAGAAAATGCACTGAGCTGTCACCAACGTCTTACAAATGCAATTATGCCATCTAGTGGCAAAAAAAATGACCTCAACACAAATCAATATCACACTCGTTTTTTACAGTTCAGTATTTTTTTTTACTCAATTTTATTAATTATTATAAAATTACTGTATCAAAGACTGAAAGACATATTTCTATTTGTTTAACATTTTTCCCCACTTTTATGACATCGAGTAAGAAAACTATTTTGTTGTACATTTAGAACAGATAAAAAATTTGCGATTAATCGTGAATTAACTATTGAAGTCATGCGATTAATTACGATTACGCCTTACACTCCTAATAAATAGTAAGAAAAACAATTTTCTCCCCTGCTCTCACCTTATCCGCTCGAACCAGACGTATCTCACACAGTTGATACTTGTTGTCCAGCTCATTTTTCTTGGCCAGGCATTCTTGGTACTTGGCCTGCAATGCAGCAATACCGCTCTCCACGGCTGCTTGCATTTCTTTCGCAGCTTTCAAACTTCTCTGAGACTCATCATACTCCGCCTGGGCTGCATTCAGAGCTTGCTGTTCAAATATATTCCAATTATACATACTGTATGCTCTAATCCATACACAATGACTGAAACAGAGATTCCATGTTTTACCCTTTTAGGCTCCACACCCTTGGCCACAAAGTGATAAAGGTGCATGGCTCGAACCCACTGACAAATTGAGGTACATGCTTTGGAAACTTTGGCAATGGCGGCAGGCTGGAATTCTTCATTATCTATGTAAGGCTGCACCAAAGTAATCACTCTTTCTGGGATGTTCTCCTGCAGAAATATTAAGAGGAAGGAATAATGTAGCAGTTTTTACAATAAAGCTACAATAAAAAGTGAATCGCAAAAACAATGAGTAATTTTTTGAGCTGATGACTGGCAGTAAAGGTTAAAAATCTGACAAAATTAGCTTGACTGAAATAGCATTTGAATTACCCTGATTTGAATGTAAAATATGAATAAAAGGCTTTGTTGCTCTGTTACCTTGCTACTCTATCACCACAAACTGTCATTATTCTATCACATTATATATGCATCTGGATACTGCAGTAGGATTTCAAAACATTAAATGTAACATGTAAAAAAATATTCTAACAATAATAATTATTATGGGGCAGCACGGTGGCTGACTGGTTAGCACGTCCGCCTCCCAGTGCAGAGGACGTGAGATCGAGTCCGGGCTTCGGCCTTCCTGGGTGGAGTTTGCATGTTCTCCCCGTGCTTGCGTGGGTTTTCACCGGGTACTCCGGTTTCCTCCCACATTCCAAAAACATGCATGGCAGGTTAATTGAACTCTCCAAATTGTCTCTAGGTGTGAATGTGAGTGTGGTTGTTCGTCTCTGTGTGCCCTGCGATTGGCTGGCAACCAGTTCAGGGTGTACCCCGCCTACTGCCCGAAGCCAGCTGGGATAGGCTCCAGCACCCCCGCGACCCTAGTGAGGAAAAGCGGCCAAGAAAATGGATGGATGGATGGATGGATAATTATTATGATTATTTTTATTAGTTTTTTGCGGCATTTTTATGTATAAGAGAAAAATATTTTTGCCTTATGTGGACCAGCTCAAATTAAAATACTGCAAAAAACTGTAATAATTATTATCATTATTTAATATAATATTAATAATGATGATGATAATAATAATATTATTATTATATTATAATAACTGTAATAATAATAATGATAAAAATAATTATTATTAATTATTATTATTTTTATTTTATTAGTTTTTTGCAGTATTGTATGTAAAGGGAAAATTATTTTTCCCTGAGTTGGACCAGCTCAAATAAAAATACTGCAAAAAACTGTAATAATTATTATCATAATAATAATAATCCATCCATCCATTTTCTTAACCGCTTGTCCTCACAAGTGTCGCGGGGGGCACTGGAGCCTATCCCAGCTGGCTTCGGGCAGTAGGCGGGGTACACCCTGAACTGGTTGCCAGCCAATCGCAGGGCACACAGAGACGAACAACCAGTGCTAACCAGTCAGCCACCGTGCCGCCCAATAATAATAATAATAATAATAATAATAATAATAATAATAATAATGACAACGACGACGACTATTATTATTATTATTATTATTATTATTATTATTATTATTATTATTATTATTATTATTATTGTTTTGGGAGTGACCAGGATGGATAGAATCAGGAATGAGTACATCAGAGGGACAGCACATGTTAGAGGCTTTGGAGATCAAGTCAGAGAGGCCAGACTGAGAATGTTTGGACATGTCCAGAGGAGAGATAGTCAGTATATTGGCAGAAAGATGCTGGGTTTCCAAATGCCAGGCAGGAGGTCTAGAGGAAGACCAAAGAGGAGGTTTATGGATATAGTTAAAGAGGACATGAATGTAGTTGGTGTGAGAGCAGAGGATGCAGAGGACAGGCTTAGATGGAGGCAACTGATTCACTGTGGCGACCCTGAAGGGAAAAGCCGAAAGAAGATTATTATTATTATTATTATTATATAATAATTATTATTATTATTACTCATTATTATTATTAGTTTTGTTGCAGTATTTTTTTGTATAAGGAAAAATATTATTTATTTATTGTTTTATTTTATTTTTAATCAATTAAGCAATTATTCAATGAGACAAATTTTTAAACATGAAATAATATATACTTTTTTAAAAGCAATTTGGGGGGGGGGGGATGATACATTTTTGCAACAAATTTTACAAGATTTTTGAACATGCAGGGTAGTGGCCCTCAAAGAACGGATTTGGACACCCCTGGTTTATGTGGATATCCAGTACAACACAATTAGCTGTAAAGAATAGAATCATAAACACTACCTTATCATAGCTGAAAAGACTATCCAGAAACTTGCCAGGGTCCTGTAGCAATACTTTTCCAGCATCCCAGTAGTCATCAACCTTGGTTCCAGGTTTTTCTCCAGGCACCTTCTTAGGTTTGACATCCCTCATAATGCAGACAGCCTCAATGACCAGCCTCACCCCTGCAGGAGGGCGCTGCATGGCTCGCACCTTTGGAGGCATTCCGCAATTGAAAAAATGTAAAGTTGTAGTCCAATACATGAGGGGAGTTCAGCAAGTTCCTGACCTCCGTGACGTCATTCTTGTTGAGTGACTTGAGGCTGTTGGTTGCGGCATCGAGGGCCGGCAGGGCCTCATCTAGATCCCTCTGCGCATCGGTGGCAATTTCCCCTGCTACACGGGCTTTCTCCGAAGCTTTGACTTCTTCTTCTTGCACTGACTTCCGTGTCTCCTCAGCAATCACGGAGTCTACCTGTCATTGTAAAGCAGACATTTGAGTTTGGCTTGGTTCACCACACATTACGTATAAAGCCATCAGGACATCACATTCTTCCTTACTTTGATGGTTTCCATTGTCACCTCGGTTTCCCTTGCGGCCTCCTCCAAAAGAGGCCTCATCACCTCCTGCTCCTCTTGCATCTTACTCACATCTTCTGCTGTGCTTAGGAGCTAATCAGAACACAAATTCAGTATCAAGAGTGTTTAGTTGAGAATAATGACATTCAAGTAAACCTAATCCTCCAATCCAGAAGTGTGACAGTGCAATTCTGCTCTTGGTGCCTTGCCTTGTCCAGACCAGTGCTCATGCGCTCACGAGCATGACACAGCTCTTGCTTCTTGCGACCAATGAGATTTGAGAAGATATTGAGCAGTTCCAGGTAACTCTTAGGCGTCACGTAGTTTTGTCGCGAAAGCTCAGCCAAGAACTGTTCACACTTCTTGGCTACAATCTGGTGGACCGTCATGCACATCAATGTCTGGAAAAAATATGCATCAATTGGTAGCTCCACACGAGGAAAACTAATTCTATATCATTTCTTCCCATGATAAAAGTAAACACAAATAGCATCCTTACCAGTCCATCCATGACTTCGGGGCTAGCTTCTAGCTCGTGCAAGTCATTCAGAAATGAAGTGGCCACAGCTTGCAGAGCCTCATCTGGCCATGCACTGAACCAGTCAATGGTGCAACATGTCACCAGGGAGGGAAACTGCCTCAGCCTAGCACGAAACACTTCCCCGATAGGACTTTGAAGAATGACACAAGAAGCATGAATGAAATGTAATGAAACGGAAAAGGACTACTTGAACTACTCACCTCATGCAGAGTACAGTGTGAATGTTAGTGCGAACTCTCTTAAGGTAAGCAGCCATAAGGTTTGATTTGGTTGGCTGCTGGGCCATCTCTTGGACCACTGGCTTCATGGAAGCCAGGATGCGCTCCTGCTCATCCGACGCATACAAGTTGGGAACGTCGCCAGAGTTCAAAATGCTGTTGATGTCTTCCAGGAATGACTCACTTTTAATCTGGTGAGGAAAGAATCCAAATTATTTGCTTTCTAGACCTATTTCAGAACGGTAGTGCAACTAGTATGTATGATGTCACAGTTAAAACTCTAAACACATAAACAGTCAGAGAGGAGCGGGAAAGTGTCAACTGAAAACCTGAGTGTCCACGAAGAGGAAGGTGATCGGCTGGTTATGAATGCCAGCCTTCATCATGATGCTTTTAATGTCTTCCCGCCACTCAAACTGACCATAGTTTTTTGACAGCTCAATCTGGAAACACTTGTACTCAGATCTGAAATGTAAAGATGTTTGCGTATAAATAATTTTAAGACAATAATGTAGTGTAGTTCTAGCTACTGCAACCTGAGGCTCTGGAGCCACATGTGGATCTTTAGTCCCTCTCCTGTTCTGTGGATCTCAATTATTTTTTTTACTAGAAATTAATTTAAAAAAATACATATTTATTTAATTTTTTTTGGATTAAATATTCTTTGAATTGATTAGAGATTTTTAAAAAGTGAACAATTAAATATTTTTAAAAAGTTAGTCCAAATGTGTAAGTTGTCAAAAAAAGAGATGAAAATTAGATGAAAAGTTTTTTTTTAAATACCTAAAAATGTCCAAAAAAGTGACCATAACATGTCCAAAAAGGGCAGAAAATGACCATATAATGTAAACAAAATTGCCCCCAAAAAGTCAGAAAAATTATTTTTAAAAAGGCAGAAGAGAAAATGTTAAAAAAATAACAATAAAATATCCAAAAACAAAAAAGAAGAAAGGCTGAAAATGACTTTAGAATTGCAAAAAACCCCCGATGCCAGAAAAAGGGCACAAAAAAATAGCCATAAAATGGCCAAAAAAGAAAAAAGAGAGGCAAAAAAGTTACCATATGTCCATACTGGGGTTTTTTCATAACAATGTTCACAGTTTTGCAACTCCAGACTGATTTTTTTTGTTGGTTATTTATTTGGCCTAAAATGGCTCTTTTGACCGTAAAGGTTGCCTACTCCTGTTCTAGCTAATTCAAAACATGTTTTCAACGTAATCTTATTTTTTAAGATCTTTCAGGCCTCAAGCACACTAAGAGGTGTCAAATTATGATTGAATCCTAGAAAAGGACAATGGCTTTGGGGACAAATATCTGATTTAGGACACGTTTCCTGAATTGTGTGTAAAATGTGTGATTCTCACATATATGAGGCAAGCTTAGTGAGGGACTGGCGTCCACTGCCACCGACTCCGAGCAGCAGGGCGTTTCCCAGTGGCTGGCGCAGGACACGAGCAATTCGGCAAACGTGCTCAATGGCATCCATAAAGAGCACAAGTTTCATCTTTGGTGTGCAGTTCTGGTTGTAGTCTTCCATGTACTCCATCATAATATCCTCCAACTACAAAATGTAACAGTGAAGCAGGCAACGCAACAAACGTTCCACATTTCTCAACAATTCTCTGGCACTGGTCACCTTCTCCTTGTCATCGATGAAGGTGTAGACTTTGTGCATTGCACCGGGAACCATGAAATCGCCGTATATAATAGGCTGGCATGGCACGACCACGTCAAAGTCGCAGCCAAACTCCTGAATGAATTCTTTCAGGACGGAGTTAAACCACTCCCTGTCTTCCGCACACACCAAGCGGTCCTGGAAAACCCGGCAGTTTTCGTGGTACCACAGCTGAAGCAGCATCTCTTTGGTCTAAGATTGAGCAAAAGAATTTGATCGTTTAACATTTAATGCTCGTCCATTCTATTCAGTCAAACGCCTTCAGGCTATTGTAGGTGATACGTGTTGATAAGGTTCTGGGAAAGGCACTTTGAACATGTGTCCATCATGTAATATGATATGCAGTGAGAGGCTATTTTTTTTAAAGAAATCATTTTCTTTATTGTTCTTAACTTGTGTAAAAGCGTAAAAATGCAGGTCCCTGGGTGACAATAGAACTAGGGATGGATGAGTAGTGATACTAGATATCGGTATTGGGCCAATATAATGCTTCATTTCAAAATGTTGGTGTTCACAAAAGTGGCCAATACCAGTATGAGCCGCCCTCTTGTGGCCGTTTTACGATTAGGAACTAGAAATCAGAAATTAGAAGAATAGAAAATTGCCATCAATTGAATACAGTTTTAAGGAAAATGCTATATAGTGGCCCTTTGCTACTTTGCAGTTCACTTATTGCAGATTTTTATCCCCCCCCTTTTTCAATAGTGAGTATCCCATAAAATTATTTATTTATGCTGCTGCTTTTGTCCCTTCTTTCATTCAACACAATCTATTACACTTTTAATCAAAATATAGAATATTTGGTAAATTAATAAATGTGTATCATCATGATAAGTTTTTTTTTTTTTGAAGTTGACATTTTACTTCTTTGAATTCTTCTGAACTAGTCAGTGTCCGGTCAGTGGTGAGCCATTTTTAGAACAGAACCCAAAAAAAAAGAAGAGATTTTTTATTTATTTTTTTTAAAGAAAAAAAAGGAGAGCAATGATGATGTTTAATCGAATGAACAATACTGAGCTCTAAGAAAAAAAAGAAGAAAAAAAAAAGAACAGAACCCAGTTACTCGTGCACAATGCATGTCTCATTGCCACCCCTCCCCAAAGTATCAAAAGTACTAAACAGTGGTATTGGTACTTGGTATCAATATCTGTGACTACTCGATACTTGAGTACTCATACTGGTATCGACCTGAAAAAAGTGATTATCAAACATCCCTAATCCACACAGACCTCTGCTATGGCACAACTCCAACATTGCTCTGTGTAAACACTGGCATCAGGAGTTTAAAATATTCAGAGACATTCTCTCCTAATCCTTGATCATTCATGTTCCCCCATGATCCCCATATTCGATAGCCATATTCAGTGCTACTGTGCATTGTTTGATGGTAATACCTCTATCATGGAAGTCTCAGCCATGAGGATACCCTGGAAAACCTTGGACAGGTCTCTGAGGTTGAACGTGTAGTGAGACTTTGTAGGAGTTGGGAGAAGCTGAGAGCAAATAGTCGCGTACACACGGATAGTGACGTTGACGATCGCATTGTTGAGTGGCACGATTTCTGGCACTGATCCTAATGAGGGGGGGGGGGGGGTGATAAAAGGTGAAATTCAAGGTCTAAGCATTTTCAAGGGAGACGGAAACTTTCGATACTCTTATAAATATTTTCTCAACATTTATGTTTTTTAAGTCCATTAAAATAGGAGACGGCTACAGTATTAAATTCTTTCAGTGTCATTGACTTACTGCCTGGATTCTTTTGACTCATGTTTCCATCTAAAGAGAAAATACATTGAATTAGAAAATGGCTGTTCTTGTTCACAAGGACAGAAGTACAAAGAAGAAACAGTGGGAAAGTTTTGGGCCACTGAGTTTGGGTGTAGGACAGCTACCATTAGTAGGATTATGTTAAAATTACAACAAGTATTTTTTTTTAGTAAACTATGTAGCGGGTTAAGGGGAAAAAACTGTTAGGATGTACTTAATCAAACCATTTGAGTATTTATTTATTTTGGATAAAACAACTCCAACGGTGGCCAAAATCAACAATTGTAACTCCATATTTACAACTGTGTGACTCACTCATCCAGCTGCCTAAAATGGTGGAGAAAATCTTTTTCATGCTGGCATCCTCCAGTTCAGTGAAGGACAGAAAACTGAAGTGGCGTGTGAAGCGCTGTGTGATGGGATTCCGGCCTCCACCTGGAGGTCCCATGGCGCAGGCAAAATTGATATCCACTATTTGCTTGAAAGCCCCTATAGTGCAGGCAAAATGTAAGATAGAGAAAGGATGAAGACGATTACCACTTGACACATCACAACTTGTTGAAAACTTATTGGGAAAGAGCAGTCGTTCAACATTCCATAATGACCCAATATGGTAGCATCTGCTCACCAATCTGCTTCCTGTCATACCAGCCAGTATGGTCCATCCACTGCCGCAGCAGTTCAATAGGAGGCTGCGCGCCGTAAGTCTCCAACAATGGCATGTTGAGGTCATCAATAAAGAAGATGAAGTACTTGCCTTTAGGAGGAGCAAACACGCCTTTCCGCCTAACACACAACAGTCAGATGGTGAATTCAAATGGCTGGTTCAGCAAATAACATGTGCACAAATGATCTATTCCTTAAAACATACCTTTTATCCAGCTTGCTGTCTATGAAATCTTGAGTCTGGTTGGCTGAGGTGCGAGCTGAGAACATGAGGAAGTGCGTGACATATTGTGGATGCATGTTCTTTAGCAGCTTGTCAGACAAGGCCAGGGTCTTTCCTGTCCCGGTGGGCCCGATACAAAGCAACTGGTACACAAATGTAATAGAGAAAAAAATAAATATGTTAGCAGTTAAAGTGGAAGTCAACCCCCCAAATATTTCTTGACAATAATTTGTTCTGTGTAGCCCCACTAGTCTAAATACTGTATTCTGGTTAATATTGTGTTAGTGCAATATGAGTTAAGCAGCAAAATCCAGACGTTTTTTAGCACTATCGGAAGGCGGCCATTTTGTCACTTGTGGCGAGTGACAATGACATCACAACTTCAGAAAACAGGTGAGCTGTGATTGGTTGTTACCTGAGCCCTGAGGAACTGTGACGTCATCTCCAGTCGACAGCAAGTGGCAAAATGGCCACTGAGATAGATAATAACGGTGGGATTTTGCTTCATAACTCATATTCCACAAATGTAATATTAATCAGAATACCATATTTAGGGGTCACATATAACATATTATTGTCAAGAAATGTTTAAGGTTGACTTTAAAGGAGGAGCCTTCTACCATCATCTTTTTGAAGCATTCATGGAGACATGGATTCACTTACAGGCTTCTTATTGGATAAAAGCATATCCATGAGGAAAGTCATTCTCACTGTGTCAGCAGTGGGAACTATGATGTCAGAGTAGCTTGTTTCTGGGGTGATAACAACATTCTTTGCATCATTAATCCATTTGACCCACTGCACCTGTTGGATGTAGATGATAAATGGTTCAACTGCAAGAAATGACAGAAAGGCTACAATCTCTTTATCTTTTCTTTCAGCATTAACTGTTTACCTTTCTTTCCTTTTTGCTTTCCTCTTCTTCATTCAAACGACTTATGCCTGCATCATCAAGCCTGTAGTCATAAACCAGGTCTTCGTCTGGGAAACATAAATTAATCTGAAGGGAAAAAATTCACATGAATTCCAAATACAGTACATTTGGTTCTTCAGTCTGCAAAATATTGGCTCACTGATGCAAAAACAGAGTTGTGTCTGTGAGGTGACCTTTTCTTTTGACATCTTGTCTTTGAGAAAGTCACTAAAGCGGTGCCCGCTGGGTCCATCTCCTGTGGCGCCGACACTCCATACCAGGGAGAAAAAAAACCACGGCTCAATCAGCTCCTTCAAGCGGTCTAGTTTATTTCGGGGCGGGGGCTTGTCATCCTAAGAGACAATTAAGCAACCGAGGGATTGTGAGGAATTTCTTTTAATTACTCTATTTACTAACTACACTTGATAATTAATCATGCTCAGCTAAACTTGGCAGCTAATCAAAAAATATCAAGGGTTATTCCCACATCCAAACCTCCTTTACGGTGAACGGCCTGAAGAAGCAGTCCATAAGTTTTACAAGACTAAAAGTCAGATTGCTGTCCAGTGATGTGATGACCTCCTTTACTGACGCGCGAACAAAATTGACAGAGTCCTGTGCAGACATAAAGAAGAAAGATAGCACATATTGCGCATCAAGTACATGCCTGGGAGCATCTTGTTGCCATGTTCTTTTCACTCTCACCTGTAGGAAGCGATCAAACAAGGAAGTGAGCTGCTCTGTAAATGGCTTCATGATTTTGGGGACTTGCCTGAGCCAACACTCTGTAAAGGGGACAAGGCCCAAAATGCTGGGCTCTAGGTAGATCATACCACAGCGAGAAACCGTAGCTGGCGAGGCCACCGCCAAGTCTTGCACCTCAAACATCATGGTCATGCACTGAAAAGAGTCAAATGATGGTGTCATTCATCAAAAGTGCATTTTTATATTAGTTTGATTGATTGTGTTTGTGGAATATGAACAAGGCAGCAAAATCCACCTGTTTTTATCCCTCTCAAGGGGCAGACATTTTGCTTTGTACTGCTACTTGCCGAAAATGATATCACAGTTGCTCAGGGCTCAGGTAACAACCAATCATTGCTCACCTGTTTTCTAAGGTTGGTCATGTGACATTCGCAAGCTGAGCTGATTGGTTACCTGAACCACCTGAGCAATTGTGATGTCATTTCCTGTTGACAGAACGTGACAAAATGGCTGCCCCCTGAGATGGATGAAAACGACAAAATTTTGCTGCTTTATTCATATTCCACAAATACAATATTAATCAGAATACCGTGTTTAGACTAGTGGGACTGCACAGAACATATGATTAGAAAGATTATTTGTGAGGGGTTGATTTCCCCTTTAAATAGCTTTTCCACTTAGTTTTCATGTCACAATGCCATGCGGGTAAATGCTCATAGTTACTTGGAGGATGGACGACTACAGACAGTTTTTGTATTTTGGAAGCAATGAGAAAGAAAGGAAGGAAAAAGGACAATTTGGTAGGTCAGAAAGGAAGAGCAGGAATGGAGAAGGGAAATTATAGCATTGAAAATGGGGACCTGCACTACGGTCGAGTAGTTTGCACGTCTGCTTTGGAAAGCAAAAAAAGAACAAAAAGGAGGAATAAAGGAAGAAAGACAAGAAGGAATTAAAGAAAGGAAAAAGGAAGAAACAAATTAGATGTGGAAAAAGAAGAAATGGAAGAACTATCAGTCAAACTAGTTTAAATTCAAAAACTCTTCCACTATACCTCAGTGAGCTTGATAATTTCTCCGGAGCTGAGGCAAAGTTTTTTGTTGTCATCCAGCACGGTGTTCATGTTCTCGATCCAGACAGCATCTACTGGACCGTCGAACATGTACCACTTTTTGTCATTGTCAAAAACGGATGTACCCATCCGGATTAAAGAAGAGAGGATGCCATCTGTCCTACAATGGTTGGCGCCAAGTGTCATTTCTCATCCGTCTTGTCATTTGTAGGTTATGTTAAGCACAGTGGCACTTACCACTCATGTGTGAGCAAATCATACTCCCCGTAAAGCTGACCCATAGTGATGGACTTGGGGTTGAGGACGTAAATCTGAACATTCTCATACAAATCGCCGCTGACAGAGGGCTGACCCTTCAGAGCTGTTATAGCTGCGCCAAGAACTTCATAGCACTAAAATGCCACATAGGGATAACGTTTACCTACATGACTAAAAAAAACAAACACAGGGCACATAAAGACTCACCTTAGTTTTTCCTGATCCGGACGGTCCCACTAACATGAGGCCATGTCTGACCACAGTGGTCTCATACAGTTGAATACACTTACCAATGTATTCTGTAATCACAAATGACAAGCGTCAATGCACTCCAGGTTAGATAACGACAAATAAATAAGCCAGATAAACTAACCATCGACATCTTTGAGATTCATCTTCAGACATATATTACGCATGGATTCCTCAAGCGTGCCATAGTCGATCGGCTCCTGTTTTGTCTTTGGGAAAAGGTCAGACACGATGCCGTTGAAGAGCTTCAGGTCATCTCGTAAAAATTTTGGCACGTTGACATCTTTGATGGCCCTCAGGCAGATCAACTCCTGTGAGTTGGCAGGTTTGTTAGCGAGTTGGTAACTTCATAATTGCTTCTTTATACAGGCACTAAAATAAAAACACCAAACCTCATTCATATTGGGGTTTTCTCGCTTTAGATTTCCGGCAGCTGAGATAACAGACTTCACAGATCTCATTCCAAAATCGTAGTGATCCTGAAAACAGACGGTAATCATTACTAAAATACACGTACTGCAACACTTACACAATGTAATGAGATTCCCTTCCTTTTACCTTATTGTAGCAACTAGGGGTGTCAGTCGATTACATTTTTAAATCGTAATTAATCGCATAATGTCAATAATCAACTCATTATTAATTGTAAATTAATCACACATTTCATATCTGTTTTAAATATACAATAAAATAAAATGTACCATAATCCCCCCAATTTTTCATACTCTTGTTAACGTAAAAGTGGGAAAATATGTTAACCTACTACAAATATGGTGGTAACTTTTAGTTCATTGATTTAGTCATTCATAAAGTCATTTGAAGTTAAAGTTAAAAAGATGTACTGTACTATAAGAAAAGAGTGTGAGACATTGATTTATGTTGAGGATTTCTCTGCCAGTAGATGGCATCAGCATTTAATGTTGGACATTGATGATAGCACAGTGCAAGGGGTGGGCATTAATCAAGTGTTAAAAAAATTAGTTAACATTAAATTAACTCTATATTAACACACTAATTTCGACACCCGTAGTAGCAACATAAGAGAAAACAAATATTCAGTATGTTGCAGAAGCAATTCTACTACCGTTGCAAACTGCAACCACAAGAATTAACAGCAAGATTAGTATCTCTCCAACAGTGGCCAATCTAAAGTAAACAGTATTTTTGATAAACAGTGCTTGCGTTAAGTTCACCACAAAATAACCCATCTAACCCCGTGTTGTGAGTTATTATGGTTAAACTCCAAATTAGCACAACAAATGTACATTACCAAAGCTAATAAAAATGTTAAAAGTTGGCAAAGTATGTTTACCTCCTATGCAGCTATAGTAATGTATCTAAATATGTCTAGAGCCTTCACTCCTATATCCTTACCTGAGAGCTAAGTTGTTCCGAGGAGAGCGTGAATGTGCTGGTGATTTTCTGAGAGAGGACTTTGGCATCACTGAAGCCAAATGAGTACAGTGAGATCTCAGCTATCATGGCAAAGTTAGGGACCATCATGGCCACCGGACGAAATAAGGCCTGTAAGAACGGATCGTTATATTTGTTCTTCAGAATGCGTTTTGCGGACATCACATACTCATTTAAAATTTGAGACGCATTTCAAACCTTGAGATTGTCGGGTAACTCTGTGCGGCCAGCATAACCGGGATTCATGGTGATGAATACAGCACAAGAGGGGACAAGCGGGATCTCAGAACCTTCAAAAACAAACCTCTCTGCCTAAAGACACAAAATATGCAATCATTTGTTGATGATACATACGACTTAGAATTCACGTGCGTAAACTACATAAATATGTGTGCAAAATTTGAACATTTCCTCTAACAAAGCCTACCAGTATTTTATACATGTATTTACAACGCTACAAACATTGTAATAAAATAGAGTGCAGTGTACCCATTTATAATTCGTTTCTAATCACGCAGCACCTCACCCTTTGCTGTTGAGCCTTTTGTATCGTGGTGATCTGTTGAGCTACCACAGACAACACCTCCACATCAATACGATTAAACTCGTCGAAACATGCCCAGGCGCCGGAGCTGCAAATAACACATCTTTTAATATTCAAAGCCAAGATATTTTTACATATGAGCTACGTCAGAAAGGTTCCAGGACCCAACCTACAAACTAAGAATTTCCCCCTTCAATGTGGGCCAGATGATCAAACAGCATCTCTACAACTATCGAGAGTCGAAAAAAAAAACTATCGAGAGTCGGGGGCAGTCTCCAAGTGCCTACTTTATTGCGCAGATGTGCTTCCGCCATTTTAAAACTCTAGTGCGCAACTTGCTTGCCACATTTAATGGGTATAAAAGGACCCGCGTCATTGGCCATGATTGAGGTCGGCAGTGAGCACTCCCACAGCAGCGCAGATCCGCCGACCTGCATTTGTCTGCAAAATTAACAAGATTGGATGAGCATAACTCACAAAGACACACCACGCGCCGCGCCAGATATACGGCAGTCACCAAAATATAGCCCGGAGTTTGAAATACATCTTTTGTGAGACCAGTCCTGGAACTTTTGTATATGTGTGCGTAAGACCTACCTGGCCAAGCCTTTGAGGAACTTCCCCATTGCCATAAAATCCAGCTGGTCAGAGCAGTTGAAAACCACAGTCTGGATGGCAAGAGCCTTTCCCAGATCTTTAGTGGTTTCTGTTTTTCCTGTGCCTGCTGGACCTGCAGGAGCTCCTCCAAACTTGAGGTGAAGGGCACCTGTCAGGGTAAGGTAGCACCTGAGAGATGCAGAAAAAATGAATTGAAATGATTACAATTGTCATGAATGTCCATACATTTCTGGGGAGGATGGTCATGGTCTTTGTGAGAAGTGCTTAGCAAGAAATGTCATTGGGATTTGGCACTATAAAAATAAGACGGTCATCCCTAAAAAGCATACTTGTCTGTGAGTGGGGTGATGACCAGTCGTCCAGAGTTTCCAAGGTACTCGTATCCATACAAAAACTCTGCATTCACTGCTCGGATGTACAAGTCTTCTCTGGCCCAGTAATATCTACAAAGTATGCATATATGAATATCATGACAGTATAGGCAGTGAACTTGTAGAAAATCCACGTCCAGAAAGTAAAAACCCTGCCACAGTTTGGCTTTAGCCCCTGGGGCTAGCTAGCTAGCTACCTAGCTAGCACCCATGGTGCTAGCCAGGTAAACGAGCACCATGGGAGCTAGCTAGCGAGCTAGCTAGCACCAGGTGCGAAAGCTAAATTCTGGCATGTTTTTTTACTTTCTGGACCTGGACTTGCCACCTCATTGGACTTAAATGTAATGAGTGAAAGTTAAACCTGAGTTGACTAATCCACTCAAAATCATTGACGCTCAACACTGACAGCTCCACCAGTTTGGCTGCTACATCTTTAGCATGCACCTCAATGACAATGAGGGCGGATAGCACAGATCGTTGCATTTTGGATACACCTCCTCTCACCAGGGCCACCAGGTTACCCAGCTGCACCAAAAGGACTCAATTGTAAGCATATCTTCTGGTGTGTATAAGCCTCAATCATACAATATTCCACAGTTTAAATATTTTATAGTTTCGCACCTGTTTCTGCAGTTGAGGAAAAAGATGGTCGCGCAAGACCCCCTGCTCCAAAGCCCCTGACACCTCCGCAGTCCAGTAGACCTGACAGCCAGCTATCACCACTTGCCCAGGCCATGATAAAACCCACTCTTCACGAGGTTTCTGAAATGCCAAGAGTACAAAACAAACATGCTGAACAAGAACAGATTTTATAACTTTTAAGTTCAACTCACAGACCTCTGGGTAAACTTTGAGTGAACGATCAATGCTATCCCTGACTGTAGCCGTCATAGATCTTTCCACCTCCCTCAGCCAGTCCTCCACATTCCCAGTGGGCATAACAGTCACGGCCATCTTCACCTCCTCTCCTTCTCCAGAGTACATATGTGTGATCAGCAGATCTGGCTGGAATTTAAGCTGAGGAGCAACAGTAACCATGTCACACATGTTTGCAGCCATTAGATGAGATTCAAAATAATGGTAAAAAAAAAAAACGAACCCGTGCAATGTTCTCAAAGCATTTGCGCAAGTGTGGCTGTACAGCAGTGGCATCTTTGGTCTGGGACAAAATCTCCAGAAGCTCATCATCGGACAGAAAGTAGAACCTACAAACAAATATTCATAGAATGTTATCTTGAGTATTCAGCAACCATCTTTGATTACTAGCCATAATGCGAACAACTTTAAGAAAACTTGAGTTTTCTTTAGAGTAGCATTCATTTTGATTGATCAATTTCCTAGACCAATGAATATTAATAAGGTGGTCGTGGTCATGGTTTCATATGTATTTTGGCACATTTTGAGAGGGTTTACCTGGGGAAGGCATTTCGTTTTATCTCCAAGTATTCGCTGAGGCCCTTTTGCACCTGTTCCAAAAGTACATTGCACTTTTTCAATTTGTCAAGCAGGTGAGGACCAGGGCAGAATTCAATTATCTGGAGATCAATAAGAACAGACAATAATTATTTTTCTGTTTTATAATGAGCTCTATATACTATCCCTGAAATGTAAGCTAGTGCAGCAAATCACTCTAAAAACAGTTGGGTCGAAAAATAACACTAATTGGTTCAAAAAGGGACTGACCCAAATGCTTGGTTTAATCGTTTAAACCAAAAC
This sequence comes from Vanacampus margaritifer, assembly GCF_051991255.1. Lineage (NCBI taxonomy): Eukaryota > Metazoa > Chordata > Actinopteri > Syngnathiformes > Syngnathidae > Vanacampus > Vanacampus margaritifer. The sequence goes on along the minus strand of NC_135439.1, from coordinate 20,516,590 downwards.
GTTGGGTCAAATGAATAACACACTAAACAACCACCCAAAAAAGGTTGTTTTGTAAAAAAAAAAGAAAAAATCCATTTTTTTCTTCTTTTTTTAATTTTTGCTCGTCAAGTCGAGTCATCTTTATTAATATAGCGGTGTCAAAATGAATAACCCACAAAACAACCCAAAAATTGGGTTTTGGGCTATTCTTTTGGTTTACGAGTGTAAACCAAAAAGTTGGGTCAGTCTTTAAAAAAAAAGAAAAAAAAATTAATTGTTTGGCGGGTTATCCATTAGACCAACCAACTTTGATTAACAAAGTAAATAACCGAAAACATTGGGTCGATCCCCCCAAAAGGGTTGTTTTGTGGGTTATTTATTTGACTTTTTTGTTTAAATAAACCAAAATGTTGGCTTGGTCCCCCCCTTTTTTTCTTTTCTTTTTTACCCAATTTGGGTTATTTTTGGTTTTATGCACAACCCAAAAAGTTGGGTCAGTCCCCAAAAAAAAGAGTTGTTTTACCAAAAAAAAGAGGTCGTTGGTGGGTTATTCATTTGAACCAACGTTTTGGTTTAAATGAATAAACCAAAATGTTGGGTCTGTCCCTTTTTAACTCAATTTGGGTTATTTTTGACCCAACTGTTTTTGGTGTGTACCTTTATTTCTATTCAGACTGACCTTTGGGTTATCAAAAGCACTTTTCATGATTCTCTTCCATATTTCCTCCATTTGTTGATATCTCATTCCCTCCACAGGCAGTTGTTCATTGATATCATCGGAGCTGAAAATGGGCTCCAAGTAAAGCCAAGAACCCTGACATAACAGCCACTCCTCCAAAACATCCTGCAAGCACAAGAGGGCAGTAGCACAACATTTGTAGTAAACTATTGACCCAGCACATTAACCTAACCGTGTTTGTTTACTTGAGTTGTTCTGAGTTTGCTCTCCCACTTGTTGATATCGGCTTCAAATGCCTTCTTATAGGGGGAGAAGGACATGCTTTGTGTCATGACAATATGGTCATCGAGCAGCTGTAACGCTTCATCAGGACTCTTCAGGATGTAAGTGCCAGTTTCCTTGTACGGCATCAGGTCAAAATCAATTTCCGACCACTCTGCTTTCATTTTATTCAGGGCCTGGATGAGGCGACAGATTGCAAATGTGAATTAGTAGCTGTGTTTCAATGCATTCATCCATTTGCAGGCGTATTCCACCCCCCTCTTAAATGCTAGTATCGTAAAACTTTGATAACAAAGTTACCTGTTCAATGGTGTACTCTTTCCCGGCTGTCTCAGCCACCTGCGCTATGGCATCCATGTGGTTCTGAAGGCCAATTTCCAAGCAGCTGGACAAAGTAAGTTTGGCTGAGGGCACAACTTTTATCTCAATGGTCTGTGAAAGTGTGTCCCAGTGGTGCATTCTCATCCCTGGGTTCCTCAGACCCTGAACCAGAGGTACATAAGGACGGAATTCCTCAATCCTGGCGCGGATTAAAGATGCCACCATTTTGCATTCTAGTACAGGAAAAAAATCAAGTCAGTGACAATCACTCTTGATCAACTTGGAATTGTCATTGAGGTTACTCACCAGGGTTGTCCTTGAACTGTTTGATACATTTATTCATGGTATCCAAGGCTCCTGTAACATTGCGCTCAAGCAGCTCAGGGTCAATGGAGGTCAATGGATCATTGAGCCAGCTCTCATGCCGATTGGTCCAATCATAAGTGGTGGTCCAGAGGTCATAGAACGGCTGGAATTTCTTCGCCATTTTGTGCAGACGATCATACTGATAGAAATTCAAGTGAGACAAAGCGGATTAATTCATATTATGCTGCCGCAACAGTTTATTTGGCATTCCTTTACTCACATTCGTGACAGGAGTACCAAACAAGCGTTCTCTGGTATTGTAGGTTTGGGACAAAAGCTGACACTCTTTGAGTTCCTTGCTTGCACGCCTCACATCGTTGGCCATTTCAGTCGCGTGATCAACATCTGCAAAACCTGTGAACTTTCCAACCATCAGCTAGAAAGAGAAGAGGCGGCATTAACCTAATTATAACAAACAATCAACTTTAAAATAAGAGTTTCGATGTGAGGCAACATCAGAGACCAACATCTGGCTAGTGTGCAAAGATAAAAACAATAATCAAACACAATTATTCCAGATAATTAAACCAATCAGATGGCTGAGCAGACCTCAACAGCTTCGATGCGCTGCTCAAAAACGTCCTGGTCGATTACTTGGATCTTCTGGAAGCGCTCCTCTTCTTCAACAAGATGGAGGCTCACCTCTTCGATCTGTCTGATTATTTTTTGGGGCCACTCAATGGCTCGCCACCTTGAAAATAAATAACCACATTAATCACTGAACATATAGGGTGGGCCACAAGTTTCCAAACATCAGAAAATTGGCATTTATTAACTACAAATATATTGTATTTTTGGATATCATTACAATGTTCTATGCAGTCCCACTGGAATTAAGCATGTCATTTTCGGTTTACAGCAAGTGGCAAAATGGCCGCCCCCTGAGATGGATAAAAACGGGTGGATTTTGCTGCTTAACTCATACTATCTCCACAATCACAATATGCATCAGAATGCTGTGTTTCAGGGTTTCTGCAGGTATCATTAAAGCTAATTTAATGCTGTTTTTAACGCAACTTAAAACTAATTTAATCCCCACGTCGTACTGCATATATACACACACACGCACATATATACATATGCTGTTTATATATTAGGGCTGTCAGTCGATTACAATTTTTATTCATAATTGCCTGATTTCCATAATAAACTTGTAATTAATCGCAAATTATACCTGTTTTAAATGTATAATAAAATACTTTTTTTCCAATTTGTCATACTCGTTAACATAAAAGCGGACAAATATGGTTACCAAATACAAATGAGGTTGTATCTTTTAGTTCACTGATAAAGTAATTTTATAGTAAGCAATTCATAGTTATTTGAAGTTAAAAAGATACACCAAAAAGTTCAAATGAGTGTGGAAAAATTATTTTAGATTTGTGTTGCTATAATTTTCTGCCGCTAGGTGGCATTTGTGTTTCATGTTGGACGTTGGCAACAAGAACAGTACATTGTTTTCAAATTCAGAGCAATTGGTATTTGGAAAATAAAGCAAATCGTGGACTCCAGGCCATTTTTGTTCATTGTAAATCACAACCAGTCACCAGTGACTTCTTTGCCCAACGCTGTATGTGAAATGAAGCATGAACAACAATTGTTTTACATCAATTGTATTTAAATATTTAATGTCTCTCGTGTCATTCAATACTTTTTAATGTCATTTAAGGCCTTAATTCCAGCATGCTCCATTTAATGACTTTTAATGCTTTTTAATGAAAACCCGGTGTTTAGATTAGTGGAGGTACATACAACACATTATTGTAAAGATTTTTTTTTTTGGGGGGGGGGGTGACTTCCCTTAAATAAAAAAACAACAACAACAAAAACCACTTACTTTTTAATAAAATCCTCATTTGATAAAGAATAGTAAAATTCTTCAAATAGTTCATACTCTGCTAAAATTTTTGAAACACGCTCCTGAGGAAAAAGAAAAGAAAATTCCGGTAAAGTAAACTTTATAGGCTAAATGAGATAAATAGCGAACGTATCCTGTTAATTAGCACCTTGCAACCCTTGAGGTGGTCAGGGACTTGCTTCATCCAGTCCCTCTTCTCTGTCAGATCCTCAATAGAGTTGGGACGTTCGCCTATCGTGTGACCAATGTTGTTGAACTCATCACATTCCTGGACACACACAAAGCGATAACAGCTTAAGACATAACTTTGATTTTGAAGAAGTGAATTAGAATTCTAAAATGCTAAACACTTGAAAGTGTCATACATTTGAGACAAATTACTTACATCTTCCAGCTGCCTTCTTAGCTTCTCAGCATAATGCTCCAATGTCGCAATGGCTAAGGCCTTTTTTTTGCTGATGAGATTCTGACGTACTCCCTCAACATGTACAATAAATGCACCAACAATTATGGAGGATGGCAGGGAGCTTTGGAGCACTTCCTTGTCTTTGAAATGCTTTTCCACCTCTAACTTGACTACCTTGGATGTCTTGTCATCGTCGCCGCCACTGGGCCTGCAAAGACAGTGATTTTCTGAGTGTGATGTTGGGGTGTTGTTAAAGTCTTCTCTAGGAAAACACAATTACATGAAGTGGTCTTCTATGTTTAAGTTGTACAGCTCAATGTATTTGATATATTCTGCAGCGTAAGCCTTGAGGGGTATGACCGCTTTCTTGAGAGCCATGTAGATCATCTCTCTCATCTGTAATACTTTTGGCTCACAAAGATGTACTGACTCCAGCACAGGATCGTCACCGAATAACAGCCTCTTCATTAAAAACTGGGACGGACAGAGAGAGTCATGTCAAGACATCTTATTAGGTTTTACGACTTTCTGTTTCATTTGCAGTTTAAGAATATTTGGCTTTACCTTATCAAGCATTGGTATATTGTGTGTGACCAGAATGCCCTCGTCGAATAGGTTTAAAATAGAGGCCTCGAAATTCTCCAGAGGTGTGCTGTAATATACACCTGTCTCGTTCAAAACTAAATCCACCAGGAACAGAGGTTTGTTCTTTGGCCTGCATGAAATCAAAGAAACATCAAATGGCAACTTAATAGTCACATAACCCTGTCCAATATATAAAGAATTATTCAGTAGACCATTGATTCCATACCATCCATCCATTTTGAACTCTGAACTCTGGCGAGTAACCCACAACAATAGTAGAGGCCTCCTTTCCACATGTTTACATTTTAAAATTAGGGTTGTTCCATGCCAAATCACCCATTGGGTTTAATCAAGCAGTTTTGCCCCCCCCCCCCCTCCCAAAAAAAGAAGTATGTTCTATGTGGCCCCACTACGGTATTCTGGTTAATACTGTGTTAGTGGAATATGAGTTGATCAGCAAAATCCAGCAGTTTTTATCACTAACAGAAGGCGGCCATTTTGCCACTTGCTGTTGAATAAAAATGACATTACAGTTGCTCAGGTCTCAGGTAACAACCAATCACAGCTCAGCTTCAGAAAACAGGTGAGCTGTGATTGGTTGTTGCCTGAGCCCTAAGCAACTGTGATGTCATCTTCAGTCGACAACAAGTGGCAAAATGGCCGCCTCCTGAGATGGATAAAAACAGCTGAATTTTGCTTCATAACTCGTATTCCACAATTGTAATATATTAATCAGAACGTCATGTTTAGACTAATGAGTCCACATATGACATATTATTGTCAAGAAATGTTTCATGTTGACTTCCCCTTTAAGACCACGTGATCCACAAGGTCAATTTCAAGATCAAATTATAGGTCAAGAGGTCATATTACTAAAATATGCACCAATCTTCAAAATAATCACAGATTTTGACTCAATGTTGAATTTCCTTATCAACAATATCTGTTTTGTGAAGATTGACCCAGTAGTTCCTGAAATATAAGGGTTCAAAAGAAGTAGGCCACACCCCTTTTTGCCAAAAACATTAGAATTCAGAGGGCCGTAGCTCCCAAACCCCTGCTCCGATTGACATCAAATTTGAGATTTAGCGTTGAGCCATCACTACCAATAACCACACCAAGTTTCATTAAAATCTAAATAACAACCCATTGTTTGCTGTCACCTAATTATGCTATCAGAAGAACAAAACTAACAATCTCTACTCTTTTGTAGCAATGGTTTCAATAGTACCTCATTGCACATCACTATGGTGAGTAACTATTTAGAAATACCATGTAGTTTCCAATATACATTTTCAAGAATTCTTGCACTCACTCACTTACTTGTAGGGGCTATTTATGTAGTCATTCCCCCACACTAGGTCATCGGAGCATGTTAGCACACTGCAGCATGCATCCAAAATCAGTTTGCTGAGGCAGAATAGTGAATCCTCCACAAGGTTGCGCAACGTGTCCTGCAGGTTGTAGTGCACCACAGCTAACAGTTTGTTCAGCTTGGAAACTTTGTGCATCCCCCAGTGAGTTTCGTTCATGTTGTACGCGCCTTTGCCAATAGTTTCAAGGTTGTGTCGGAGGCTGTAAGTCACAGTGACCATCCAGGCCTCCCGGAGAAACAAGCTTATCTGAATGACAAAAAATCCTCAAGGATTGCTTTCTTACACTGTTAACATCTCCATTGTTGGCATTTACAGTACCTGAGTTTGCATTTGGGTTTGGTTATGTTCAAACTCTTCCAGTCGCAGAGGTTTGGTTAAGGAGACATTGAAGAGTTTCATAGTTGCTAGTTTGTTGCACTCGGACCTTATTTCCGATAATGTGCAGATCACTTTGGGTTCTGTCAGCATGGACTTGGTCAAGAATGCGGCTCGGTTCTTCTTGAAGTCAAAGGCAGGAACCGTTACACACCCTGCATAAGGAAAAATAAGTGTTCAGTGGGAAGACTCAAACCTGAATTTAACAAACAAACTCCATTTGTACCTTTAAGTGGCACCCTCTCGTGCTCCTTCTGTGGCACCATGATGTGTGAAAACTCCTGTGGGTGGCTTATCACACCTTTATCCAATATGAAGCGATTCATAGTACGGTCATAATCCAGCTTTACTTCCTTGGCCAGTCCCTCTACACACTCTTTAACACTGCATATAAAGTCATCAACTTAAAGGTAACGAACAAATCAAAATTAGGGGTGTCAAAATTACTGCGTTAATTTTGGGTTAATTTATAGCTCCTTTTAACGCCACAAATTTTTTTAATGCGCGATTAATGACCGCCCCTTACTTGGAATCGAAACTGGGAGAATTCCAGTCGCAATGCAGCAGACACGTCCATGCCAACATTTAGCAGTGATTAATTTAATAATAATGCATATATTTGTGGAGACTGCGGTCAAGTTGTATTTTACAATTTTAAAAATGTGCAGAATTTCACGTTGCTTCATGTTAAAGATTAGTATGAAAAGAAAAATGCACTGTCACCAATGTCTTACAAATGCAATTATGCCATCTAGTGGCAGAAAAATGACCAACACAAATCAATATCACACTTACTTTTATAGCACAGTACATCTTTTTAATTTTAACTAAATTTTATGAATTATTATGAAATTACTGTTTAATTACTAAAAGATGCAGCCATATTTCTATTAGTTTAACATGTTTTCTCTTTTATGTTAAGAAGAGTATGAGATAGATATAAAATGTGCGATTAATCGCGAGTTAACTATTGAAATCATGCGATTAATTCATTCACTCCCAGCCATTATCACTGAAGCAATGCCCTTTGCTCCCGGCTGTTTTAGTGGATTTTGACTGATTTTGCAAAGCCCACAGAATATTGTGTTCTATTGCTATAAAAACATGGAACCTACCCAAAAAAATATCTTTCATCAGGAAAAAAAGTTTATTTCTATCTGTTTCCGTTTTGCAGCAATTAGCATTATAATATAGCTAAGTTTTATCATTCACAAACCTGTTGAAAACACTGACAAAAAGAGCTTGTTGCAACATGGCCCTGGTTGATCTCTTGTACTCTGCTGCCACCTGCTGGCCATTTTTGTAATAACTACCATTGCTTCAACCGTTCTTTTCAGTTCAGAGGCTGAATCAAAGCCTTCTATATGCTCTAGCAAAAAAAAAAAAAAAAATAAACGTATAAATATGTCTTTGGGAGCATGGCAATATTTAAAATAGAAGGTATTTATACGTTTTTGGGAGCAAATGAGTTAATTAGGATAAAAAAATGTAATCGCCTGACACCCCTAATGAAATAATAAGTACAGAAAGGTTAAAAGACAACATAAAGGATCACATACATGTCCAGCTTGAGACCAGAGGCTAAGAGAGCACGTCTTTTGATACGGAGGAGACAGTATGGATCAATAGATGGCGTTTCATTCCAGATGGGCATGCAGTCCACAGTCAAGTTGTAGAGGATGAGGGCCTCTGAGTTTGCCCTTAGGTGCATGGCAAACTGGATCCGCTGGACAAACACACGGGGGTCCTCAGCACTGAACAACAGCCTGATTCTAGGAATCCAGTGCCTATTGCCCGTTTGTAGGCAGTTAACACCTGGACAAGAGTGAGGGAAACATTCAAATGGATTTTTTTATCAAAATCCAGGGCTGTGCTTAGGAAAGAAAATAAAAATTACCAGGGCAATTCTTTTCTCCTTCTTTTAGGTTGCTGTTTGGGAAAACCTTTTCTACCAAGTACTGGCCTTTCTCCCTGTTGTAGTCAATAACACCTACTAAATGCCAGCTATACTCCAATGATGTTGGAGGTTGGCCATTTTCTGATGACAGAGATGAAATAAACTGTCAAAATAGTCTGATTATTCATTTGCATGTACCTTTTTTTTTTTAGTTTTTCACATATCTTACCAAACGACACAGTGTCATCTGCCGGCAGTAACGCTTTTGCCGGAATTGGTTTACTGCAAGGTGATTCTTCAGTTTTACCCAGGACAAGCCAGTCTTCTGCAGTACGACAATCAAACTCCACGTTGTCAAATACCTACGAGGAAAATGTTTGGAAAGAACAAAAAGATTTGTACAAAACTTTGAAAAGTCAAGATCCCATAATGTTGTGGTGCACTGTAGCAGGCTCACCTCAAGCGGAAGATAGGGTGACACAGTTAGATGCTCGTCATTATTGTCCAAACAACGTGGCATCATAAGATTAGAGTTAATATTTTTTTCTGTCAGGAGCCTTTCGAAATCAATCTTCAAATATTCTCTTCGACACCTTTGGAGAAGATGCAGTATTTTTGAAAACACTTGAAGGTGTTTAGGGGCTCCCTTAGCATTTTGATGTGAGTTGCTAAAATGGGGTATATGCCACGGACGAGGCGGGACTTCAGACTTCCGGGTTTCACACATCAGCGCTGTTTCCGGTTGCTGTTTGAAACGTGTGGGCCGCGTCCCAGCGCTTGTGCCCCTCAGTTGCGCGTTCCCATCGACGGGTGCGAGTGTGTAGTGTGTCTTTCTCAGTTGTCCGAAGCATTTCAGAGAGCTGAGACGCCCTCACGGTTGGGGGTGCGAGTGTTGGAACGCGTTGGAACTGCTGGCCGGAAACGCGCTGATGTGTGAAACCCGGAAGTCCGTGGCATCTACCCCATAGGGATGGGCAACTATTGCCCACACTCTGAGTGGCACCCTGATTAATAAAAAATATATATACAGTAAAATATATATTTTTACAAAAAAAAAAAATCCACAAGAATATTGTGGTAAAAAAATCCCAGGAAAAAATAAATACAATATATTAAATTAAATACCTGTATACAGTGACTGTAGTTTTAAGTTGTAATATCACCATTCACCACTAGATGCTTGCACGGGGTCTTATTCTGCCGTATAGTACAACATGAATAGGCTTAATAATTTTATGTGGATTTTGAATTATATGCAGGACAAATATAGTAGCACCTCAATAATATAAACATTTTGGGTGAGTTCTTGCACTTGATGTTTGGTTGCTGTTCAGCAGTTTTGTGCCATCCTTGAATGGCAATTTTTATATGAGAGCCCTTTGCACTGTTGGGTTAGGAGTTTATATTTTATGCATGCATTGAGAAATGTATTATGAAAAATGAAATATATAAAGAGCATGTATTTTATCCATATTTAAAATGGCATTATTGTCATACATCTAGTGTAGCATGGATGAAAAATTGTGGACCCCTCCTGCAATTACGTACAGTATGTTGCCCATCCCTGAGCTACAAAATTATCACAATGACAAAGGAAGAGTATTGGACAATTCTTGGTCACAAATGCAATACGTACCTCTCTTTGGTTAAATCGCGAGGGCTTCTGCCAGGAACGGTTTTGTAGGGCATTTGGACCTTGGGCGTATCTCCACCACGGTTGAAGTAAGTAGTGAGTAGTTGCTTTGAGAAGGGGCCATAATAGTCCTTGTCATCGAACATGTATTTGGCAAATGGAGACTTTGAACTTGCATCTAAGAGCCAAGAGAAGCATATTTGAAGGCTTTCTATAGATCCATTAGATTATGATTTTCCCCCCCAATATTTTTCACTCGTTTTACTTTTAACTTGTGCAGCTTTCCTGGTACAACAGTTTACTCAAGAAATTCAGATATTGAAACCACATGCTTTGAAATTGTCCCATGTTAAACCACAGTTAACGTTTTTAACCTAAATTCCCAAAACTTTTAATTAGCATCTCAGATGTATGTGAAAAGTCAACAATAGATATCGTTAGATAAGTACTGAATAATAGAAGGTGCAGATAACCTTTGGACACACAAATTACATTAATTAGGACATAATAATAATACTGTACATTATGATATTTTAGAACTTGGCCTTAACTTGTAATTGAGCATCCCTGGCCTAAAAGGTTTCTCACCTTCTGAATCATCATCATCATCATCACTGAAGTCAAGAGTGGATAGCTGATCCTGAGTGTCTGCATCCTCTACACAAGTCTAAAACAGTAAACAAAGTTAAGGAATTAACATGCACACCACATAAATATTAAAAGAATTTCATATTTTTACAAGTACTGTAATTACATTTTGCGTGTAGTTTTACCTTAAATCTTAAAGTGGTGAAGACATCTGAGTAGAGGCCCTTCTGTTTATTCTTGCGACCTTTTCTGACAGGAGGCAGTGTGTGTCTGTTACTTTCAGCAGACGGTTTCTCTTTTTGAGTTGTCTGGGACGAATGGTGGCCAAATGTCCCAAAACCTGGCAAACGTTTACCCTCCATCTCAAGCGTAACTAAAATACCTTGTGGATTAACAACAACAACAAAAAGTTAGGAAGAGAGGATGAGAGGTCCAGGCAGGCAGGCTGACAAAACAATTTACAATAACTCCTAAAACGTGAGGCCGAATGCAGACGTTCACTAGTTGTGTCGACGCAGCTAACCGAGTTAGCCTAACTCAGTGAGGTAATGGCTGCACAACTAGCAGCCAGTAAAGCCGCAAAAATAGCAGACAACAGTCGACACACACGCCTATATATTTTGTTTATTCTTCATTGCTCTCTTTGCGAGTGTCAGCCTTGTTTGGGCACCCAAACGGAGCTCCGAGTGTTTATTTTGAAAATTCTCCTGACTGCCGCTGCGGTCACCAATGACGTCGTGATTTGTAAACGCGCTTTGTCATAGTTAACGACAACGTACTTTATACACATCATTCATGCCCTAATATAATAGAACGTAATGTATATACTCAATGAATCGATCACTGAATTGATTCAATATAGGCTAGTCTTCTATTTTGGGTGCATAATTTTACATCTGACTGAAGAGGAGTAGTGCTTGGGGTTAATTAAAATGTAGTTCTATTTTTATTTATTCAGCTCACAATAAAATAATAAAATAAGGAAACATAGAAAAGGATTTACTTTAAAAATGCATTAAAAAAAACCGTTTTAAATTGAGCAATTTGTTCATTAAGAAGTGCATTTACTGTCAATAATAAAATAATCAGCATACCTGCAGTGACAACGTGCAGTTCTCTCTCGGAAACGGAGAAAAGTAAAGGACGTCGCTATTTGTGCATCAATTGTCTTAAAACATATTTGAAGACCCTGAGTGTGCACGTAGCCCTCACCGCCTGCAATAAATGACTGTTGACTATATACGCTCACTCAAACTTCACAAATCTCAGTTTGCCAGTGCCAAGTAAACTTGCACGCGACAACGGTTGTCGTGGAGATGGAGTCACGTGATCCTTTAGGCTGCAGCTCGGAAGCGCTACACACCACACTTCCTTTTCGCTACACTCACTTGATGAAAAGTAGTATAGCTAATCTTGGCTTTTGAATAGAATGTCATATAATAATAATAATTTATTTAAAAAAACAAAAAAACATTTTGTCTGAAAAGAGAAAATTTTCCGCAGTTTGAATGTGTCTAGTTTCAATTCTAAAGCTGGATCACCGGAGGTAAATTGCTTCCAAGGGAGACCGAACACTGGCTGCAATAGTGTGAAATTTAACAGGTAAATTGGTTTAAAAAGACAAGAAGGATTCAGGGATACTGCAATTGCCATGATCGTTGACAGACGTTACTGGCTGATTGACTTTTCTGTCACTCTGATTAAAGGCACAAATATGAAACACCAGACTTAGGTGTAGTTTGGCAGAATTAAATGTTTAACACTAGACATTAGTGTTAAATACTTTCAACACTACTCAGTGTTTACCAGTCTTGATTTTTAATACTACACAGTGTTGCAGTAACACTGGTTAAGTGTGGGGGAAAAGTAACACTTTGAAAAGTGTCAGATTTACACTGGCAATTTTTCTGTGTATATCTACAAAATACCCAGTTTTTGTGTTGCTCGTATAGATCACGTAAAGCGTTACCATAGAGACCGTTGTTGTTGTTGCCTTTTTTTATGGTGTTTGTGCTGCTAGTCCAGGTAAACCTACATGTAGCATTTTTTTAATCCATCAATCCCCCACAAATCCCTTGGTACTGTGACGGAGATCTGCTAACCACTTGGGCCACCGTACTGAAATTCCTAAATCTTGTTTTTGTGAAACTTCAATCACATCTTATTGTATTTGTCTATGCAATTTCCGGAAATACTATCGAGCAAATAAACGTTCATTATAGCGTTGTACACACAAGTGTCTGACTTCAGCGTACGTGTTTCTGTGCTCAAATTTGCATTGTGTTCCTTTCACACTCATGACAGTTTAAATGTGTATGCAAGGGGGGGCTACTGACCCGTGTGCTCCACTCACTCGTGGATCACAGGGGCAATCAAACCTGGTCCGTTATCCATGGTCGATCACAGACATCATGCACTGCAGCCCCACCTCCTGCCCCTGGCCTCTTCAGTTGAAAGGTATCAGAGCAGCCTGAGATTGGGTAGCCAAGCACAAGTGAACAATCTCATGTGTTTGAAGCCTCACATGTCCCTTGTGAACGACATGCTGCTACGCAGATCGGCAAAATCTGTGTTGCGTGGAGACCATCTGAAGAGAAAATGCATGAAAATGTTGGCGGTTATGTTTCGGGAGGTGTTACGCTTCACTTTGGTGGTGATCCAAATGACAAAAGGCCTGATGTGACCTTGTTCTTTATGAGAAGGTCTCTGGCAAAATGAGGAGGTTTTTACAGTGGCGCCAAAGAGCAATGCCCAAATACAAAGAGATATCATGGATAGTGAAATTCTGTTTCTAGGCTGATTCTCAAAACAATGATCTCATCTAATGAGGAAGCCCACACCAGGAGGAATCTTTCCCGAAGGATCCAAATAAGCCACATCTTATGAAGACATTATCGCAACCAAGTGGCAACAGTCCTGAAAGCATCCTGACAAAGCAGTTTATTAATGATTAACACATGACGTACGGCGTTGACGCCGATAAGTCAACAACAGATGCGCCCAAGAAAACCCATATAAGAACCGCACGTCTTTGATGAGGTGGTGGCTTTCAAACGTTCACTTGGCAGTGCTGCAGCTAACTTTGGAATGTCAATGATGGTACCTGATTATACAAATGTGGCTTGCAGCCCTTTGGAAGTGGAACCGAATACAAACTAAACAGCTTTATTAGAGCTTTGATCAGCCCAGAAGTCGTTTTAACAAGAGAAGAAAGGAATTGCACAAGTGAATATACATCAACCCTTTCATCCAAAAGCCTTATTCATTCCAAATGTAAAACATACACAGTACACTCCTCAGCCATCTCCTACCGTAATGTTGTGAAGGTGATTCATTGAGAATCCGAACCCTGTTTTCCATTGTTGACATTGTGTTGCCAAGTTGAGTTCCTTACAAGGACCAGATGTTGGCAAACTGCATAAAAAAACAAAAAAACATTTCCCATTTACTGTCAGGCTGTTCGGAAAGCTTCAGCACAGGAACCCAAAGCTGTGGGCACGCCCTTGAAGAAGGTATATTAAAAATCCATACTTTTGCGTGTCCAATAAATCAAATTATGGGACAAGAAATGAACAGAGTTCCTGCGCAGGATGATTTATTCCGGAGATCTCCGTTACATCATTGAATCAAACTCCAACAGTTTCAGATCAATAATGCTACAATCAAATCGCAAGAACAGTGTCTCCAACACCGCCCCTCATGAATAAGTAAATGTGTTATATAATGGAAAAATACAGGTTGAAAAACAGAGTTCTCAGGACACAGATACAGCTGTATTCGTCTCTAGTCAAAATATACTTTCAAGGCACTTCTCAGTACTTTCTCCCATAACAAAATCTCACAAACAAGTTGAACTCAACAGCTCCTAATGTAACATAGTTATATGAGTGTGCGCTCTCTCTCACGAACAGAAATGTGTTTTCGCACAGAGAAGGAACTTCTTTAGACTAAATAATATGACCCAGCTTAAGGCCAGACCATACGAGGTCGACATCATCTGCTCTGCTCAGGACACAAAATATGTCTTATAGGTTAATATGAAGAATTAAAATGTTCATAATGTGTAACAATAGTTGATATATGAAATTAGGTATTAAAAATGTTATAATATCTTTCACCCTCAAAGTGCAATCAAACGTATGCACGCACACTGGCTGTGAAATATATGATTGCCACTGAAGCCTCGTAAAACTCTTTGCAATAGCACTAAGTATTTTGACTGTCACTAATTTACAGCAATCTGGTCATAATTTTAGATATTTTGTATTTAAATGAACGGTAAGTAAACAGCATGCACAGCTACCACTTATGTACACTTGCACCTTAAATCAAACTCTAGCGCTTTAAAGGAGTGCCTGTTCAAAGCATGGCCAGCGTCAATGTTGTCACTTTAATGATGAAAGGGACCAGCAACACATTCTGCTGCCTCCGTGCAATTGATATTTTTGATGGTTTTAGCAGTGACCCTGTTCTTTGACTCTACATTGAAGTCCCCGTCACGGGTTGACTGGATCACAGATGGACCCTGTGCAGTCCATTAAAGACACCGGTAATGAGTTCAGAAGGATCTTAAATCAGTACCAAGTCCAGGTGAGGGGCACACTTAAACCCCAACGAGTGGTTGAGGACTTCAAACGACTGCTTTTGATTTTTCCTCTCATTTGCGCCATTTTTAAGGAAGAGCCAAAGTCATACACGTTGGGTTTTTGCAGCCTGGCTAATATTAGGGAAACATCGTATGTCATGTCAGATTTGTTTAAATGATCTTGTTTTCTTTTACTGAATGGGGGATGTGGAAGCAGGTGTACATGCATCTTTAATTTTATGGTTATTCATTGATTATCAAAATGGACAGAAAATGAAACATCGTGCTCTACATTAAGTGAAATACTTCAAGTTTCTTGGCTAACAATTGGAAACTCCAAAGTTTCAGCCCCCTCCACTGGTTTCCTATTGAGTTGATGTCTGGAATTAGGCCACTCTGTGACATTCTTCTTCAGCCATTTAAGCTCATTTGTTGCCCATTATGTTTTGGGTCATTGTCATGATGAAGGACCAAGCCACAACAATCTTCAACGTTCTTGGTTTTCATCCTAGATTTGGCCACTAAATGTGGGGACCATTTGCAGACAAACAGCCCTGATGTTTCTTTCTTTCCTTGACTGTGGTCATGGTGTTCTTCGTAGCATACTTTTCCTCTTCCAAACAGAATGGATTGAAACTGCTCAGTGGCTCAGCTTGTGAACATCTCATGACCAAACCCAGAAACCTGCAGGTGTCCTAAGGCACTGTGTGGCAAAATGGCCACCCCCTGAGATGAATTAAAAACAGCTTGATTTGATTTGATTCATTCCAAAAATGCAATATTAACCAGAATGCCGTGTTTATTCTATAACGGGACCACATAGAACATATTGTTGTAAAGAAAATGTTTGACTTAACTTCCCCTTTTTAAAATCCTGGGGAAAAGTTTACTGTGTTGTGGATGCAAAGCTGAGAGAAGAGCAGGCTAGATTCCAATCAGGAAGATCATGGCACAGATCAAATATTTACTCTTTGAACTGCAGAGTCTGGAGTTCAATGGGCCACTCAAAATAAACTTCACAGACTTCACAGAAAAGGCTTTTGTTAGCCTTCACAAGGACGAGTTTTGGAAAATTCCTGGCAGTTCTGACAAGCTATTCAATGACATGTTCGGTGACACAAGCTGTTGTGTTATGCTTTCTCAGGGATACATTTTATCCCCAATGCTTTTCTCACTGTGTCACGGAGAAAGGACTTTCCAATGTGCTCCTGAGAAGATGCTGACAGATGTGCCATTTTCAGGGACTAGAATCACACAGACACAATGACAACCAAATAGCAATACTGTAAACATGATGTGGTGGCTGCCGGATGGATCTCAATACATTCTGGATGCAAAATACGAATAACACTGCACATCTCTAGTAAATGAACACTGACATGAATGCAGGAAGAACACAAACACATTTACACTCATTTTAAGAAAGAGACGTTTTTTTCCATGTGGATGATGTTTAAAGATGATTTCAATAAACTGCTGTGTAAGCCATGTTAGTATGATTCATCGTGGTGGGTGAGCAACTCCACACGAGAGAACCCAGCCACTTTGTTTATGGGGCCAATGAAGGGAAACTGCCAGATTGTGTTGTGTGACCAATGTGAGCTTGTTTCTAAAAAATCTCTGAAAGCAGTCAGACAAGAACAGATTCAGAATTCTAGTAAAGTAATGTTGTTTTTTCTGTTTTTGTGGGTTGGTGTATTTATTTAGTCTATTATTATTACATTGGTTACAAATGAACCCTCATCAAGTGAGTAACTATTTAACATTACCGGAATCTTTCCTCATTGAGACAAAATCACAATGATGTTTACATAGTAAATTACACATATGTAAATGTTTACAACGATAACGTAACCCGCACATTCATGCATAAACGTTCAGATGTGCGCATTATTGGTTTGGCAGTATGCCTGTGCACGTCATCGAGGCCTTCATTTGTCATCTGGCTTCTATCAGTTGCTGGCCTTGATTTAAGCGCCTACTCGTACACGTGCACACACACTAACACACATGAATACAACTTAATGATCACAAAAGAGCTGATTTGCCCTGTTAAATTGGAGTTGGTTCAATTTAGCCCTTCACCAATGATGCGAAAAAGAATCTTTTTTTTTTGTTGGCGCCAAAAATAAAACCAAAAGCTATATATCCCTAGCATTGATCGAAAATAATAATAAAATAAATAAATAATAATAAATAAACAACGGTGTTTTTTTCACAGCAGTAATATTGACTTAATTAAATAGGAACTAGGGTAAACAATTAGACAGTTTACACAAATAATACAAGAACATAAAACTTTGCAAAATGCCGATTCATGTATCAATGAAGCAACTGATTGAAAGTTAGTGAAGATCTGGATAAAGGTGTGGATACAGGAGTTGATTTTCACTTAGTCACTTTAATCTACAGGACCTCCAGAATAATAACGGGAGTTGTTGTTCTGCACTGTTCATCTTAACTAATAAATTGACGGGCAAACCTTTTTCCCTTCACTTTGTTCACACATGGGTCTGCTCTTTGGTCAACAACTTCATTGAAGCAAAAAATCTAATGGCAGCATGGGATCCTTTACACAATGCTATTTGTGTAACTTTATGCAAAACGCAGTCTGAAAAACTATCATGCAGAAACGCCAAATGCCCCTAAGGGTGGGACATGACGTCCCTGCTATCAAATCCAAGCGAAACGGTAAACCCAGTTTTTTTGGGGGTTTTTTTGCACAGATTAACAGTAACTAACACTGTTAGCATCTGATAAATGTCACATTGCTGCATGGCTATTAGAACACTTGAGACTTGAAAACTCCTATAAAATCTGAAAAAAGAAAAAAAAACTTTAGCACACCCCAGAGCAAAAATTGGAGTGATAAAATTCCAGGGTTACATTTTTGGGAGTTGATAATGTTAACACATTTTCTGATTTAAATGGCAGCTAATTCACAGAGTTGATCACCTAGTGTTAGATTAACTCTGCAGAGTGTGAGATTAACGCAACATTCACACCTGCACTTCTCCAGTTTCAGAGAAACGAGTCAGCGTCATTTCCCACTTACTCCTTTCCTCCTTGCTTACCACTAGGAAACACTGAAACATTAAAAAGTACTTTCTCCAAGTGTTATTATATTTAAACTGTTTTAAAAGTGGTGTTTTAACTCTGGAGGGTGTGGAGCTATATAAACTCTTGAAAAAAGTGTTAAAATAAACTCTCTAATCAATTAAAACTCATTCAAACCCAAAACGTATGAATACGTTTTTAACACTTTGTCCTTCACTCCCAAAAACGTATTTAATAAGTTTTTTTAGTGTGTGTGTTTTTTTTAATGCTAGAGCATACAGAAGGCTTTGATCCAACTTCTGACCTGAAGAGGTCGCTTAAAGCAATGGTAGTTATTACAAAAACAGCCAGCAGGTGGCAGCAGAGTAGAAGAGATTAACCATGTTGCAACAAGCTATTTTTCAAAGTGTTTTCAACAGGTTTCTGAATAATGATTAAACATATATTCCAATGCTAATTGCTGCAAAACCGAAATGGATACAAATAAAAAAAATCCTGATGAAAAAAGAGACTCAAATCTATATTTTGGTAGATTCCATGTTTATATAGCAATAGAACATAGTATTCTGTGGACCTTGCAAAATCAGTCAAAATCCAGTAAAACAGACGGGAGCGAAGGGAAAGAACCTTAGGGTCTTACTCCTGTTTTTATTTTATTTTTTAAATGTAAACCTTTTTACAAAATCTAGTAAAACAGGAGTGAAGGGGGTTGCTTCAGTGAAAATGGCTGGGAGTGAATGAGTTAAACGCTGGACGTGTAAGCAAGACAACCCCGCAAAATCCCTTTAAGTTTTGTTTTTTTCTTTTTTTGCCCTGTGAAGCAGCATCCAGGCAACTCATCTTTTGCAGAAAACAAGCTGACGTGGGATGTGAGCATCAGAATAGATCTGAAATGTGAAAAGTGACATTGTGCTCTTTATACAGGCATGTATGAGCACTTTGAACAAACATTGACAATTATACAGTACTCACAGACCCCTGACAGCCATTAAGACCTGTAAATGCAAATAGGCACAATTAGAGAAACAGTCATGACTCATGGGGCAGGTAGGAGATCCCCCTGACCTCCCATGTCAGGTATTTGGGAGTTGTAATGAAGATATGTGCTCAACTTGAAAGCAAAAGAATGTAAAATGTGTGTTGTCATTCTTCCTCACAGTATCCCTGTTTTAGGACTTCATTGTTTTTGGGCAAGGCTGGCATTATGACATCATACAAAATTACACTTAATGAGCCAATTCAGACATTTCATGTGTTTTTTGTGCATTTTTGTTGCTAAAAAGCACGACTTACATGTAAATGGTTTGCACGTGCACACGGGGTTGCTGCTTTTTAGAGTATTTTATAGCCCACTTTTCCAGCCTGGTGTTAACCTCAAACCTCAACCACTATTTGCACACAATGAAAGTATTCTTGGACAAAAAGAGACTTTTATTTCAAGAAATTATTGCAAATCAAAGCACTGTGATGTGCACTGTGATTGACTGGCGACTAGGCCGCCTCTCACCCTACTCTAAGGCTGTGCATATTTTCAGCCAAAATGAAAGGAACACTACTATTTAGCAGGATAAATGAAGTTGAAACAAATTTTTACTTTAGCCATAAAACTGAAAAGACATGTTTTGTTGTTGTTTTAGGAAATGGTGCAATATGTGCCTGTCTGTCTCAAGTTTAACACTAATAATAATAATAATTATTATTATTACTATTATTATTATTATTATTACTGACTTAAAGCCCATCAGTCTTCATGACAGGATGATTTTACAAGTCAAAGAAAGACAATTTAATTTGTCAGATAACTGTGATTCTCAGTGCGAAGTTAAATTGCATGAAGCTATTTTTATCCTCCTCTCGGGTTTCCTCCTGTCAGGCTTCAAAGAGGAGTTTAGAGTTGGTGCACATCGAAGAAAAACCATGACAAGCAGACGTATCTGAGCTTGTTACTTTGGAAAATAACTGCTCATAGTGGCAGGTAGGCCAAAATCACGAGGTGCAATACAGAGCAGAATAAAACCACGTTGACGTCTTTTTTTCTTCCCAGAGTACGCGCACGTGCGGGGAGATTTTCTAGTGGGTGGATAAATAGAGCGCGCACGCCACTCCAGTGCAGCTTTGAACCTGACCAGAGATAGGACACTTTTTTTCCTCTCCCCATGTAACGACTCATGACTTCATCTAGACAAAATGGAACTATTTTTGCGCTTAATGGTCACGTGGAACCTCAGGATTATTATTGCAATCAATCATTTTTATTGATGTCTCAGGATTTTCTCCCGATCCAAATTACCATTGATTACAAACAGACATCGGACTACTTCCACTTTAAGATGCTACTGTCCGTTTGTCATGATATTGTTCCCTTCTCCAAAAGCTTCTTTGTCGCAGTATGAAGGTTGTAAACGTGAAAAGACGTGCGAGTACGTTTAGAATGTTTGGGAAAGGTGAACATCGGCTAATGCTGCAACTGTTGGGTGTCATTTGGATGTTTGCGGTCTTGGCGCGGAGTGGAGCAGGTGAGGAGATTCGTTTTATTTACGGGTGGTGCAGTTTTTGCGTCAAGTGTTGGTTGTGGTGAGTCATCATTGACACAAGGCTTTCCCTGCTAACCATGAACATGACCAGAAACACGACAACCTACATTTCTAATACCGTTTCCATATTAATTCCCATGTCTATTCCCTTCATTTCGTAGCATTTCTCTTTGTTGTACTGCTTGTAGATGTTAGACTTTTTAGTACAGACTTCAGCCTTTCTGTTCTTATCATGCCAATCTACTTTGCCCGTGTTCTTTAGAATGAGCATTGCTGACAAGCAATATTTAAACTGTATTATTTAGCAATGACACTGTTACTTTAAAACAAACAAACAGAAATTCGTCCTCACACGGCCAGCTAGCCGGCCCACAATGACATTGGAATTTATTCCATAAATTCAACTCTATACTGTAATGATCTGCACAAATTAATACATTCAATAAGAGCATCTCGTGAATATGAAGCATTTAATTTGTCAATTCTGGACTGCTGAAGATGATGTACAGGCCACAGGTGGTTAATTTATAATGCATTTTGTATAGTACTACTAATGGTAACTATATTTGCAATTTAAGTGGTAGGGGGATAAAGTTATGGCATTATGACGACTGAAAAAATACATTGGATTACATGATTATTTTTGGAAGTCGATGCATTTTTAGTCAGGCCTACTTAAAGAATCATTTTAAAACAATATTTAATGTGGAAAATATCCCGTCCAGACAACAGGATTTCTTTTAATTACCGTATGTTGATGTGAATGAAATAAATTCGGAAGTTTTTTTGTTTTGTTTTTTACATTGTGGCCTTTTTCTTCTCTGACAATAGTTTTGAAAGAAAAGGCTCTTACATTTCATCTATTATATGTTTGGTAAAGGCAGCCGTTACTGCTGCCTTGCCTCTACATGAACTGTAACCTGAGTGTCTATTTGGATAAAGGTGGAAATTGTGTGTAACATGAATTAGGGCGAATCAATGAATTTTTGAACAGTTAAATATAGCTATTGTGCCCTTGGTCTAATGTTTAATCATAAAGCATGGCAAAACCACACTGACTGTCCTTGTGCTTCAGTTTCCAGATGCGCAGAGCATGCCTGCAGTCCGCCCATTAGGAACCTGGCGACAGGCAGAGCCCTCATCACCCTCTCAGGGAGCTGTGGGAACACCTCCCATGACCAAAGCCCATGTCCCCACCCACCTAGTCATATGAGCGATGATCCCTTCTTGCATCCAAACACCTGGTGGGAATCAAGCGTGGAGGGGAAGCGCGACGAGATCCGTCTGGACCTGGAAACACAGTTCTGTCTGTCCCATGTGGTTTTGTTGTTCCGGTCGCCGCGGCCCGCCGCCATGGCCGTTGAGCGATCGACAGACTTTGGGAAGTCCTGGGATGTCCTTAAGGTCTTTGCACACAACTGTAGCATGGAGTTTGGTTTGCCCGATGATTTTAATGAGCCTGGCTCTTTGTGTACATCCCGTTACAGCAGCGTAGCACCCTGCAATGGTGGCGAGGTAAGAGATGTCGTGATTGTCTTTCGCATATCGGCAGTCAGAATCCGGCTCATGCACTGTCTCTTCCAAGGTGATATTACGGATACTCGACCCCAGCAATGCAAACGCACTGGACCCTTACAGTCCAGAGGCGCTTGTCCGCCTGACCCTCACCAGTCTGCGTATAAAACTGCTAAAAGCTCAGATTTGTCCTCCTTCAATGGAACAAACACAGCCTACAGCCACTTCAATGACAGGCTCTTATGCCATTTATAATTTACTGGCACAAGGGACATGCCTGTGCCACGGACATGCGGAGCTTTGTGTGGCACGCCACAGCAGTCGAGACACACAAACGCATGGTAACATGGTGAGTGTTTGTTTTTTTTACCTTAAAGACAGAAAGCATTGTTGGATAAACATGCCGTACAAGGGGAAGCCATCAAAATTTTCTTGACAATAATATATTCTATGTGGCCCCAGTAATCGAAACACGGTATTTTGATCAATAGTGCACTTGTGAAATGTGAATTAAGCAGCAAAACCATCCATTTTCATCCATCTCAGGGGGCGGCCATTTTGCCAATTGTACCAGAAAATGACATCACAGTGTTAAATGCTGCATTTTAAGAGGGTAGGAATTCTGACATATCCCATTTTAATGTCTCGTTTCGACCTCAAAGCGCTAGATTCCAATAAATTGCTTATTCGGCATTCACTACAAATCATGTTGAGTTAGGTGAAATTACTTATCTTGAATAACTAAATGAATGTAATAATAAAGAGAGAAATATGTTTTTGTGTAAATAATGTTTTGCAATTTACGGTCTGTGTCTTCATGTGATTTGCCGTTGTTGAGTGGCGTCAGATTTAAGCCAATCGGTAAAGCTGTGGCCCCCCTTGCAACTCGGATCTTCGAGTTCAAAGGGGTGAAGTGCACACTTCTGGTATGAGCCCGTCACAAAATTCAGACTTCCCACCTTCCTCGAATGCAGCATATGGCCTCAAGTTTGCCAACTTCACATGACCAAGCCCAGAAAATACTTACTTTACTTCAAACCCGTTGTTGCTGAACAGTGGATCTTTTAGACATACAAAATGAAATATTTAGAGCATATATTTTGTCCATATTTAAAACAGCATTTTTGTCATACACCCTGTTAAAGTAGTTAGTCCTATGTGGCCCCCCAGTATTAGTACTAATTAAAAAATAGTGCCCCTCTCCATCATTTAAATTGCTCATCCCTGTTGTAGACGGTAGATGTTTGAGATGAGTTAATACTGAAATGTTCCAGATGTGCCTTGCAGGTGTCTGGTGGGTGCGTGTGTACTCATCATACAGCAGGTACCCACTGTGAGAAGTGTACACCGCTCTACAACGACCGTCCCTGGAGGCCTGCCAACGGGAGCAGTGGTGATGCTAATCAATGCCAGAGTGAGTGAAAACTAACAGGAAGGTGACTTGAAAGTAATTTTGGACCGTTAATCGAAATTTTATCGCGATTTTTATCTTGGCTTCTCTCAATTAAACGTAATGATCGAAGAAAAAACTATTATTAGGCACAACGCCGCAGCGCGTTTACAAGTTCCCTACGTTGTGAAAGGACCCTAAATGCACCATGTAGCTTGTAGCAAGCCCGAACGAATCAGTATGATTCTTCCATCCCTAAGCGTACTTAAGCTGTTTAATGACACTCCAGTTGGGGTTGACTGTAAAACGAAACACGCGATAAGGAGAATTACATACAGCGTGTTTTTAAATGCAAAACATGCTTCCTTTTTTAAAACATCGATAGCCTAGCGCTAATGATAGAACATGGCAGATTCCATTCAAATGCTAACAGGAAGTTAAAATCAACTTCGGGAATAGTCCTTCAAATAACGAATATTCACTGACACAAATGCTGTTGAAACACATGCCCACGGGTAAAATAACACTACTCAAAGGCACAAATTCTTCCCAATCATTGAAAAACGAGTTATTTTAATAGAAAGCAATCACAACTTTTTGTTCTCATCAAACGTGTACACCATGGATGCATGGCACCACACTGCTCCTAAGAGGCCAAAACGCGCAGTGACAGCAGTATTTGTTTCGTAATTACTGTACTGTTTTAGTATAGGCCTACATGATTTTTATTTTACTTTTTTATTTTAACTTTTTTGAGTTTAAGGATTCACAGAATTTTCCTTTCCTCAAAATTCAAGTAGCACAAAATACAATCCCTGAGGTCCCAGGATAGCTCACTAAGTATACAGACTTGAAAAATAACATAAGATAAAACAAATATGATAAAAAGGCTTATGTAATGCTTAAGTTTCAAATGAAGAATGAAAATGCAAGAGGCTTATATGATATTAATAGGGTTAGGTTATACTTGACTAAAAGAATAGTGTTCAAGAATAAAGTGTTCAACGTGAATGGGGGTAATGATTATAATTTTGAGTCGTTGAGTTTTAGTCGTTGAAAAAAATCAATATAATAATCGTCCAGCCCTACTTGAAAGCCAGGAACTAGCAAACTATGTGACTTTCACGGCTCGTCTTTCTCTCATTTCTTAAACTGGCATCAGAGTGTGAGTGTCACGACCATGCAGACAGCTGCCACTTCTCCCAGCGAGCATGGCTGTCCAGCGGCGGCCTGAGCGGCGGGGTCTGCGATAACTGCAGACACAACACTTTTGGGCAAAGATGCCAGCGTTGTCGTCGAGGATACCACCGTCACCCGAACCTGCCCATCAACTCCCCCCACACTTGCCAGCGTAAGTGAGTCCAACTGAATCATTGTTGTGGATGGAAGCAGCAGAGCATTAACGGAAATGTGTGCGTCTTTCAGGCTGCTGGTGTGACCCCCAAGGCTCCTTGTCTCCACATCCTGGAGATGATGAAACCTGGTGCCACCCTCGGAGTGGGCAGTGCAAATGTAAAACTGGCGTTGAGGGCACAAGCTGCACTCACTGTATGCCCGGATATTGGGGCTTCGGAGCTGAGGGGTGCAAACCCTGCGCCTGCCCTAACAGCTGTAATCCCACTAGTGGCCTGTGTCAGGACAGGTGAGCCGTATACTTTGTTTCAAGATGTTTACACAATCATTAAGAAGACTGAATTCAACTTGATAGTGACTCCGATTGGCTTTTGCAGCCATTCAAATAATCAGTTGTTGAACATACCCATTGGCGGAAAAATCCCTGCTTTGGAGTCTCAATTTTGGGATGAAGAGGCACAGTGGCCAAAAGAGCAAGCTGTCTCTGTGTTGCACTCTTCAGGTGTGTTCAAATCTACACAAGGAAGGTTTTTGTGTGTGTCACATGCCAAAGCCATGCACAGCCATCATGAACCTGCAAAACGTCTACTTTTGACATAATGCCAACAATTTCAAATTCATTCATATAAACCACGGTTATTAGAGGCATATTTGACCCATTTAGCCATTTTCAGCAAAAAAAGAAGTTAATATTTTGTCTAGAATTAATTTCATAGCATCATCATTATTTTATGTACAATTAATTATGACATCACAGATGCTCAGAGCTCAGGTAATGACCAATTAGGCTAGGGCTCACCTGTTTTCTGGGTTTGGTCATGTGACTTAGACTTGACTTTATTAATCCCTTTGGGACTGACTCCCTCTGTGAAATTTACGTTTCCAGCAGCGATAAGAACTGATAGGCATGCAGACAGGAAGAGCAAAACATTAAAAAAAAAAACCCTGAGTACACATGTCGTCATTTTCGGTCAGTGGCAAAATGTGTTTTTAAAGGAATTAATTGAAGTTACCAAATTAATTCTATACAAAATATTAACTTTTTATTGCTGAAAATGACTAAATTAGTCAAGTACCCTTTAACAAAAACTACCAAAATAACAAAAATATTTTCATGATTTTTTTTTTTTTAAACAACTAAATGAAACCACATTTTATGTTCATAAATCCAACTAAATCTTTTAACGAGAGTGAAAATGTACTCTGTTTTTGTCTGTCAGGTAATCACATACATGAGCTTTTGGGATTTATTTTAAATGTATTTTTTTGGGGGGGTACAAAAGAAAGGTTGAACAGTCATTTGATAATTGTAGTTTACTTTATTACACAATACTTAGTTACCTTTATTTTGCTCTAAAAACTCATTAAAATGAACTGAATTCAAAACAAAAGTGTATGATCATCAGCTCAACTTCATCAGCTCAACTTAAATGTGCTAGTCCAAATGTTGCTCTTGTGTTTACCCACAGGAAAGTGCAGCTGTAAGGAGAAAAAGCTAAGAAGTGTGTCTGACCTCTGCAAAATCAAACATGATTATGGTAAGAAAGTATTTGTATTGCGTAACGTATGCATGGCTCTTATAATTCGAGCACATACCGTGGATTGGTATCAACCCTGACAGTGATGAAGGCGAGTGTGGTGTCAGCTCACGACAAGGGCAGCCATGCAGAAGTGCAGGTCAAAGTGCGCAAGGTCCTACGATCAGGTCTGGTGGCACTCAGCTTGGGGACTACCAGCATCTTTCCCGTGTCCTGGACCAGCCGTGGATGCACTTGCCCCATTCTAAACCCAGGCAAATATAATATATGCATTTATTGCACATTGTTGTTATGACAGACACGAGTTAGAAGAAAATGTTTTGTCGGCAGGTATGGAGTACCTGCTGGCCGGCCCAGAAGACTCAACAACCGGCCGTTTGCTGGTCACAATGCAGAGTGCGGTGGTCCCCTGGGCCCCCAGATTGGGTCTCCTGATTACAGAGGGCCTAAGGACTGGATGCCCATGATGGACGGTCTCCAAAAAACTTTGCATATTCACAGAATCAGTTAAGAAAAGACTGAAAATGAACAGACGTTTAAACGCGGGCAAGTAAAGAGGACACAATTGCCTTTATAGATAAATAAAGAAAACAAGGCGTAATTGTTCCACCACAACCATTTTATTCTGAATGACTGATGTCAATTTGAGGCATAATTGTTGTTCAACACACAGCAGATAAAGGTGACTGTGAATGTTGAAATATCTGAATTTTAATAAAATTGCCTGACAAAACCTTAAAGGAGAAAAGTCGGTTTGCAATGCATGTAATGTCCTGCTGCCTGAATCACAGCACATCAGATGTTTGTGTTTTATGTGCGTATCCCATAATCATTGCCAAAAAAAACCTGGTAAGTCAGTCTGGGAGGATGATGCGTGGGCAGACAAAAAATAATATGCAGTTGTTTCAAAAAATGTATACATTAGGGATGGGCGAAACCTCGCTTTGTTTCAAGATATTGGTAATTGGGACAGCAGACAATATCAGTATCGGCCGGCCACTTGTGTCCCTTTTATGATCAGCAACTACAAGTTAGAAGAAGATTGCCACAAATTTCATGCAAATTTAAAGGAAAATACATACTCTAAAATATATATACTATTTATATTAATATAAATTTGTATCTTTTTTTTGTTGGTGGGGGGGAATTTTATGTCTCAAAAGTACTAGTGGTGTTGGCAACAAACAGCTCTATAGTCAAGTACCACTACTGGTACTGGTCTGAATTTTTTTTTTAATGTATATATTGAACATACATACATTATATCCCAAAAAAATCTAATAACTTAAGGATGCCATAATGATAATCAGATCTATAATTACACATAGCACTTGCATGCTAGCATTTTTTTCTTTCAGATGGGGAATCAGCACAACAAATTTGCCTAGCCTAGAGTAATCAGGCCCAACATTTACACACTCAAATCACAAAATATCGATATAAAAACATTGAGATCCTTTAGATTTCTCTAAGAACACGTATGTATGTTTGACAAATACAATCATACAGAGGTTGTATTGTCTGTTAATGACATGTAAGGCAGTACAGTACAGTAGTTGTACAGTGGTTTTAGAATGGCTTGTGTTTTAATGCAAAGACTTGCAGGAAAAGTAAGAATATTCAAACACTAAATTAAACTAATCAGGAATGGAGATGCTCATGACATTTGTTTTTCTTGTGGGAGTGTTGTTTTTTCAACCACTGACAAGGGTCAAAAGAACCATCCAGGCATGGTTGTGCATAAACACCACCACCACATTACCATACATGTTTCTGCTTCAAGTCCTGTTCTGGTTCCGCCCACGAAAGCCACCACAGTACAGGCCTTCGTAAGTGGTCTTAATGACTAAAGGGCATCAATCTACACAGTGATTGTACACAGATTTAACAACCTGTGGATTGACAGTTGATCTTAGCTGGCAGTCTTGCTGTCTGTCGGTGAGCTTACAGGAACAGAGTCGGTTTGGGGCGATAAGGCAGGGCCCTCGGTTGAGTCAGGAGCAGAGATGGCCTCCGGCTGGTTGGAAATTTCGTCTTCCTCCTGAGGATAAAGCTCAGGGTACCTCTGCATGCACTCCTGCATGTTACGGAAATGGTCGATGCACTCTGAGCCCTTCACCTCCTCCTTGCTGTAGTGGAAGCACGAGAATGCCTCCTTGAACTGAGTGCCACAAGGTCCGCTGGCCATGCCACCGAGGCACGGGCAGTTCCAATTGATGTCGCCATTGGGCAGGATGAGGCCTACAAACAAAAAAACACAGCAGCATTTTAGGTTGTGCACTTGGACCTGATGTGTGAATCCAACATTAACAATAATTTTCCATGTAACAACCAATAACCCACTATGTGTACACTGTTTATACAAATAAAGATATGTTTACCACATAGGAAGTAGCTGAGTGGTCTATCAGAAAACATATAAACACCCTGTGTGTATCAAATTACGAACCATGCTCCTCATACGGATCATGCGGATCGTCTGCAATCAGCTCGGCATTGCTGGGGGCATCGTGGTCTTCCTTGGTCACAAAGATAATGCGATCTTTACCTGGAAACACAATACACACAATAATCATGAAAACTATTAGTACTTCTGTCGCCACTCGGGAATAGCATGCAGATAATTGTTTTCAGAACTGGACATAACGCGACCATACGTTTATCAAACGAGAGCAGGCATGTAAACACTATACTACAAATCCAGCCACGTACGAGTGAGAGACTTAAACCAGTCAATCAGTTGAGTCAGGTGGCACTGGCAGTAGAAAGTTAGCTTAGCATAGCAGCACCACGGTGACATTGCAGACACGCGCTCAAATGAATGGACGGTCTACGTTTTTACCTTCTTGCCTGCAGTAAGACATGTCTGCTCCTTGCGTCCGTCCGACCTCGTCGGCCGAAATGAAGGATAGCCAGCACGAGCGAAAATAATCAACAAAGGAGGGGATTTCATCTGACAAACAGGTCTGATAGTCTTCTATCTGCGCCGCTGCCACAGCGCTCAACTTCTTGACCTAACCTCCTCATACGGCGGCGCAGTTGGATGACGTCAGCAAGGCTCGCCGACATGACATTTTCAATTAATTTGCGATGCTTGTTGGCCTGTACACATTATTCATGCTATCACGAAATGAGTTGCTTTGATTACGAGTTGGTTCATTTCTATTCTTTACTGCAATACAGCTAATGTATTATATTGTAGTTTGACATTCTGTGTAGTGTTTCAGATTTTTGTTTCAAATTGGTCAAAAAAATAAATAAATCGCCATTTGATTTGTTAAGCATAATAATAGCAAAAATATTGATACCATTATATGCGTTTCTTTATTTAAAGTGTTAATTTATTCTGTAGAAATCTGTTAACTAGACTAGACTTTTGGTACTTTCTCATGGGATTGACCAAGCCTCTGATTGCTACTGTATTACTTCATTAAATTTGATTATGTATACACATCAAATGTTTAACACCTGTACAATGTGTTCAAACTCCATACCGGCCTGTTTCTCTCGTAGTTTCCTTCAACTGGAGGCCTCTAGCGAATGGCGATATTCAGAAGCATGCACAATGTGTTTTCAAAATCAAGCATTTCGAGAAAAAAAGCAAGCTCCATTGTGCTTTTGTATCGTGAGTCTGTCAGTCGTTAATGTTTTGTTGTTGCTAGAAATAGAGCTCCTACTTCCCTTTTATAGCTGGTAGAAAGTCAAACGGCAAAAACAAACAGACATTCTCTCAAATAACTTTCAATGAAGGCAAAGAATTTCCATTCGTTGGAAAAAAAACATTGTTTAATAACACAATTATGTCTGTTACATAAGAGTAAAAACCAAAATGAACCCCCCTTTGCGTCCATATCAAACCCACCCTTTTACTGACCACCCCGGCAGTTTTGTGCAGCGATTCAGTCTGGGAATTGAACAGCAAGACAGTGCAGACTATCCCTTAGCGCTACCAGACAGAGATATAGGACAAACATACCGTGTCCTACATAAGACCAGAGTGAAAAGAACAGTCCGTCATTGAGAATATAAACAAAGGTAAATGTGGGCAACTCCCCCAGATAGCAAAAACTACATTTTGTTCATACTCTTCACGTCCCACTAACGAATCCCCATGAAAACTCTGGCATGACTGCTGGC
Organism: Vanacampus margaritifer; assembly: GCF_051991255.1. Lineage (NCBI taxonomy): Eukaryota > Metazoa > Chordata > Actinopteri > Syngnathiformes > Syngnathidae > Vanacampus > Vanacampus margaritifer. Next base: position 20,486,136 of record NC_135439.1, on the reverse strand, counting down.
ATGGCTTTCCTTAACATGTCCTAAAGCTTGAAATTCATGTTTTGCCGTAGTGTTCTTAGAAAGGTGCCCATGGTGAGTCTAAGACATCACCACACATTTGCATGTGTTAAGGGATTCTTCAGCTGATAAACAGTCGGCGGGCTTGGTTAAGAGCGGAAGAAATGGCTGAAGACAATACTAAGCTCAAAGCAGAGAGAAAATGTTTTTTCTCTTGACAATGCTAGAGGCAGACGGTGTGCCAGATGAAAAATGAACTGATTGTGCAAATTGTCAAAAGAGAAAAAGACGGAACGCAAAAGAGTGACAAGGTATGGAGGTGCTGTAGATTGTTGACTTGGCATTTTCTAGAAGAGCAGCGCTCCCATGCTTCCCACTTCGCTCTGCTCTTTCACAAAGATTTCAAAGTACTGGTAGATGATGGTCACGGCCAAGAGGATTCCTGTGCCAGAACCAATGGCTCCCAGGAAGTCAGCCATGACAGATAAGCCTCCTATACAAAGGCCACCAAAGGCAGCAGCAGTGGGGATGTACCTGCAAACAGGAAACAATTCAAATATAATTATGCCTCCATTTTAAGTGGGAACAACATACAGTTTAACCGCCAAGCATACATATATCGTAACATATCTTCCATTATTGGTGTTTGTACACTCCTTGCCCTATTTTGCCACAATATGGAGCCAAAGCCGTGTCTAATAGCCCTAAGATGTCACAACATGGCTCTAAAGTCCAGACTGGATGCAAAGGAACTGCATCCATGTGAAACATCTCAACAGCGAATTCCAATCTTTTTTTTTTTAAGGGTTGTCAATTTGTCATGTTTTTCCACCATTTCAGCTCCCACCCCCAAATAATGGAGCTAACAAACAGTAAAACCCTATATAATAATTAATATATATATATTCCCCCTCTATATTGCCGTTTGACATTTGTAGCTTAAAAATCAGTGCAAGCACAAAGATGCAAATGTCAAACGGCAATATAGAGGGGGAACATTGTAACACCATTCTCAGTCTCATGTGTACCTGTTCAGCTCATGCACCATGGAAGTCTCTCTGTGTCCCCTCATCACCATCTGCTGCTCTTTCAGCTGCTTCGCCACCTGACACACCGAAAAACAAAATGAAAACAAGTCCTCCATAAAAAGTCAAATTGCACACATGCACAGTACATACATCTTTGGCAGACGACCCCGAGACTTCAATCCAGGTCTTGGAGAAGAAGGCACAAGAGCCAAGCATGAAGACAATGTAGATGACAGCGTGGACCGGGTCATCCAGAACAGAACCAAAGGACTCCGGAGGAGACAGGTAGTAGCAGAGGCCACCTACTGGGTAGGCTCGAGCTGGTCCACCCGTCGATGTGTCCTACGTGAATAAGACAAGAAATCAAATTTGAGGTGGAATTGGACCGCATACCTTCAAGGATATTTAAGGACATTTTTCCACTTACAGACCACGTCCCGAGGAGGTTAACCAAGAAGTTTCCACTGAAGCGCGTTGACAACATTTGGGAGATGACGTAGAGATTGGAGACCAAGGCCGACTGCAGTATGATGGGGATGTTGGAGGTGTAGAACAGTTTGATGGGGTAGGTGTTGTATTGCCCACGATAGCGTGCTGACTTGATGGGGAGGTCCACCCTGAAGCCCTGATGAGGAGAATGAGATGTTACATGTGCAATAACATTAAAACATACATAAAACACTCCACTATTTTATTTATTTTTTACAGGGTAAATTACTCTTATATATTATTATTTTATTTTTACTGGATTACTTTAAACACTTTTTTTTTTTTTAAGTTCTTTGTATAAGTGCAATACATTTGTATGTTCTTGTCTATATCAATTCCTTCTATGTTCCATAATGTATTAAAATCATTATATTTCTTATAGAATATTCAAATTACTTGAAAGGGTGAATTTGGGAGTTTCGTTGGCTGCAAGCTATAATCATCAAAATAAGTGAAATATTTCACTTTTCTAGTCTACTTAATGTGTTCTGCTTTTTGAATAGAACTACAGAAATAAAGTTCTCCAATTTTTTTTAATTTACTGATGTGCACCTGAACATAATACTGTACATTGTGAGGCACATGTGCAATTTATGACGGATTTTTTAGCATTCAAGAGACAAGTGGCTTTTTGTACTCAATGCTATATATTTTAATATTATTCGCAAAAGTTTTTGGCTTCTATGACAAACATGTTACAAAAATAGCTGGACAGTTTATGATGAAAACAGTTGGACCCCTATTTTTATGTATCCTATCCTGAATATTAGGGGTGCACCAAAACGATCCGTTTCCTTAAATTTTGGGGGATTGGCCGATCCCTTAAAAATAAACCAATATGTTACACCGATCTCATCTCCCTCCTCAGAGGTCTGATAAAGTCAGCCACTGTCCTCTTCTGCCGAGATGACTAATAGGCTTTTCATTTTTATTTGTGAAAACTATACTTCATGTGCAGTTAAAACAAACCGTTTGAATTTTTTAACAGACATTGTTCAATGTTTTACAATAAAACAAGATTGGAACACTGAAGGTTTAAAAAAAAAAAAAAAAAAAAAAAAAAGATTGACAAATCAGATAAAATAATAATAATTAAGATCGGGAATCCGTGATCGTCTGGAAAATTGTGATTGTGCACCCCTACTGAAATATTTCTTTCTAAATCAGTCAATCAGCACCCATTGGAATGGAATGTGTCCTCAGACTCATGAATGAACCGTAATGTATATGCTGCGCTCTTATATTAAACATGATTCAAAAATGTAACTGTTCCAATAAGTTGAAGATAGTCAATATTGCCCCACAAAAGAAACACAACAATTAATTGCTCAAAGTTGTGTTTTATACTGTGTAGTAAACACCACAAATCAAGATTCCGACCAACAAAGCAAAACTTTTGAATAATCCCACTCTATCCGTGCTTACCTGGAAGTATATGACCACTGCAAACACAAAGACTGTGGCAATGAGGTTCATGAGGTTGGGCAGGTTTTGCCTGTAGAAGGCTTCTCGCAGGGCGCGCACCTTGTCCGTGCGAGTGGCCAACAGATGAAAGAGAGCGATGATGGCACCCTCAAACTCGGTACCTGTACGAACAAGAGGATGAATTGAGCTACAATGCGAGCGTTTGACATCTGGTCAAGCCAATGTGTGTCGTAACAGCTGCCAAACCTCTTCCAGTGTTGACGGTGGTGGGGCTGAAGGCCTTCCAGACGATGGTCTCACAAATATTGGTGGCAATGAAAAGGGAGATACCAGAGCCCAGACCGTAGCCTTTCTGGAGCAGCTCATCGAGTAGCAGAACGATCAGACCTGCAACGAAAAGCTGAACAAACAAAAACGGTTTCGCATATTAGTGTATGCCTATCCATAGCCTTATCCAAAGTCAATACGGTGGAACCTTTTGGAGTGGATTTTTTTTGGTCACACTTATTCCAAGTAGCAGTTTCAACAAAGGGAGTGAAAAAAACAACCAGATACACATTCAAAGTGTTAAGAATTCAGTATAGACAGAAAGACTGAAATTGTGTTTATGGGTTTTAACTTCAACTAGGAGCTTTAGTAATTACATTTTTTTTCACAATAAATTGAGAATACTGTTTAACAATTGCAAATACAATTGCTGAAAGTTTCATGATGGTGATCATTTGGTGCCCTGTTATACACATCTAGAAAAATAAAATGTTGCATATTAATATTTTATATGTTACCTATAATTATTGTTATGGGGGTGTCAGGTGATTAAGAATCGCATGAGTGCAATAGTTAACTCATGATCAATCATAAATGTTATATCTGTTCTAAATGTACAATAAAATATATTTTTTCTAAATTTTCATACTCTTGTTAACATAAAAGTGGGATTTTTTAAAAAACTATTAGAAATATGGCTACATCTTTTAGTCATTGATACAGTAATATCATAATAATTTATAAAATTGAGTTAGAATTAAAAAGATGTGATGGGCTGTAAAAAAATAAAATAAAATAAAAAAGTGTGGTATTAATTTGCATTGAGGTCATTTTATGCCACTAGATGGCATAATTGCATTTGTAAGACATTGGTGACAGCTCTGCATTTTTCTTTACATATCGCTAACTAATCTTTAACATGAAGTAACTTGTGAAATTCTGCACATTTTTAAATTTGCAAAATACAACTTGACCCCAGTCTCCACAAATATATGCATTATCATTAAATGTATTACTGCTAAATTTTGACGTGGACGTGTCTGCTGCGTTGCGACTAGAATTCCCCCAGTACAGGCCTTCAAAGTATGGGGCGGCCATTAATTGTGCGTCAAAAAAAGTTAGTGGTGTTAAAGGAACTTTAAATTAACTCAAAATAAACACACTCATTTTCATACTACTAATTATTATTAGTAGTGATATTGTTGTTGCTGTTGTTCATTTTCACCTGGATGATGATGAGTAAGCATATTCCAGCACCCATCTCTGACGGATCTCCATACATGCCAGTCATGACATAAACAATCGCCTGCCCGATGGTGATGATCATGCCAAACACTGCAACAACGCATATGGTTATTTATAATGGTATAGTACAAATGAAGCTGCATCAAAGCTTTAGTGCTAAAAATAGCTCGTGAAAGAGACGTACATTTCTGGGCGCCGTTGAAGAGAGCGCGGTCCTTGGGAGTGTCTCCCACCTCAATGATCTTGGCACCGGCAAGCAGCTGCATGATGAGGCCCGACGTGACGATGGGCGAGATACCCAGCTCCATCAGAGTACCTGAAGGTACAAAAACAGTCAGCAGAAGGACTGTGGGCTGCGCATTCAGCCCGAACACTGACAGCCTTTGACCCACCACACGTGATAGTGAGAATGCGTCACAACTGATAACAAGCAAAAAAGTTGTTAGTCTTGAATGGATGACAAGAGTTGTGGTGAATCTATTATAGCTGACAATGGATGGGATACAGGGACCATACTGACGAACAAACATGTAAAACCCACACAAGAGCTGGGAAAACATGAAGTCTGGAGGTAAAAATCAAACCCGGAACCGAATTCTGAGCCAGGTGTGCATAACCACTGGGTAACCAAACTGCCTAATTGTAAAGTCAAAGCACATATTTGGAGCAAGCACCTCTGTTGGAAGCCAGAATGACTCTCATCCAGTAGAAGGGATCTGCAGAATCTGAAGACATGATGCCAAAGAGAGGAATCTAATTTAAAGGGAGAAAAACGTTTGTGTTACAAACAACATAAATAAAATAAAAAAATACCTCAATTTAGAGATTACGGAAAGCTATAGAAACACACCTGGCAGCACACCAGGAAGATGAAGAGTGTGATGGCTGTCCATAGTACTTTTTCTCTAAATTGAATCTGTGAGGTAGGAAAAAAACCCATAACATAACATATGCACGGAACATACATATATACGACTGTCTTACCTTTCTTTCTGGTTTTTGAATTTCTGGTAAGACCGCACAGAACGGCTTGATGACCTCCAAAAATTTAACTGCAAAATAATATCAATAAAGTAAGTTCAAATCAAACACAGTTAAGTCTGTGTTCAATATATTTACAGTATATATATATATATATATATATATATATATATATATATATATAGTAAGACCTTCAATGCACGCTACGCCATCACTAAGCCAGCGACTGCCACACAAACCAAATGTGACTGGTCTGTCTGGTCAGATAAAAGATTTTATTTTTAGCAGATTTTTTATATTATTATTATTGTTGTTGTCAAAATAAGAAACTGTGATTTAAAAAAACACACACACACACACAAAACAACACCTCGACGTTTGCTGGTCCTGAACGGCTTACGTGGTAATTGTCCAACCAACACACACCAAAATAGACTTTGACAGCAATTAAAATTTGACATTAAATTTATTTCAGGTGGCCCGTAGACAAATTAGCTTTCAAATAAATAATGATGAAAAACACATCTCATATTGAATAGAATTTAAACGTTGCAAGAATTTAGCGTATGGCTAACTAACGTTCAATCACAAACACGATGCGCAAATGGCTGAAAAGCACCAAATCCTGAGGTCGGATAAGATTGGTGATAATAGGGATTACTCCGAATCGATACGCAGTGTTTCATTTATTAAACACCTCACTGAATACGTGATTAAAAACTTCAAATAGCTCTGGTGTAAGATAGCTCAACTTGCCACCTACAGTGGTTCTGTTAGCCAATTAGCATGCCGACGATACTCTACATTTTCGCACTGCTGAATAGAACAACGACAGCGAATCACACACACCGAATGACCATCGACATTTAGAAGAAATTGCAAGGATCCACACGTACTTCCCATTGTATCCTTGGGTCGACTCCCGCTGAGATAGAGCTACCAGTTGTCGTGTTCCTTTGAGTCAGTGTGGCTCCATCCAGCAGCTCGTTGAGAAAAGAGCGAGCATTAGAGACACGTCACCACACCAGCCGCTAAACACACGTCACTTCTCCGGCCGGGATACACACTACTCGGTAAAGAAAACACAGCATATACAGCACTATAAAGAGAGACAAATTTAACTCAAGGCCATACATACAGTTGTAATATACAAGAGCGTTATTTGTTACATTTTGGGGATTTGAAATTGAGTTTGTGAAGTGGATCCCTCCAGGTCGCTAGAGGGCGCTATACTTCAACCTGGGCTGTAAACGCTTCCTCAATGTTTGACCCCCCGAATGACACGCGAAGAAGACTCCTGCCGACTAGTTGCTGGCTTTTTCAAAAACAAAAACAAAAATAAGTGATGCGACTTTGAGATGCTAAACAGGCATGTTGTAAAAACGAACATTGAAAATGTAAACACTTGCAGAAATTAATATGTTATGAAAAAAAAGTGTTGCAATCTTACTGAGATTCACTGTTCACTGTTTCTAATCTTTCTAAATCATTGTTGACGATTATGGAGAGAAATTCCATAGACAATTAATAAGCTCAATTTCCCAAACTTTTCAGAATCAGAATCGGTTTTATTGTCATGTAAGTGAATACATGTAAGTGAATACATTAGGAATTTGTCTCGGTGACTGGTGCAGACAGCGATAAAGGCATAAACAAGTGACATTGTCGCGAGTGTGATTAAAATGACAAGAGTGAAAAAGAGAAGTATTCAGGTCCTAGTTAGAAAATTCGAATATTGAGGGGGAAAGCCCATTTTATTTCAATAATTTGTTAAATATTACATGTTACATTAGTAGTTCACCACACATAAAAATCAAATATTTCAACTTTCAAACTTTTATTTGTTTCATTTTTTAATGATTATGGCAGAAAGACACAAAAATAAAGAATCCGGTGTTTCACAAAATTAGAATATTGTGACAAAGCTCAACATTATGTGTCTGTGTCTGCAGAGGCTTTCCTCAGCCTTTATGGTGCCAGTTTGGTTTAGTAAGCTTCAGAATCATAGGGAAGACTGCTGACTTGACGGTTGTGCAGAAAACCATCATTCACCCCCTCCATAAGGGGAAATGAAAAAAGAAATAGCAAATGAAGCTTGGCGCTCACAGAGCACAGACATGAACAGAGTGCTAAGAGAAAGGGGAAAACATGGCACAAGTGACAGGGATGGAGAGGATATATCAAGCAACGGTGATTCAGAAATCTGGATGAGCTCCATAATGAGTGGACTGAAGCTGGTGTCAGTGTATCAAGAACCACTACAAACAGATATCTGCATGACATGGGCTACAGCTGTAGATTTTCGTGGCTCAAGCCACTCCTGAAAGCAAAACGTCAGAAGCATCTGTGTTGGGTGAAGGAGAAAAAGTACTGGTCTTCCCAATTCCTCTTTTCAGATTAAAGTCAATTTAGAATTTCATTTGGAAATCAAGATCTCCCAGAGTCTGGAGAAGCATAAAAGTCACAATGCTTAAAGTCCAGTGTGAAGTTTCCACAATCATGGCTTGGCGAGTCATGTCATTTACTGGTATGGCTCCATTGTCTTTGATCAAGTGAAGTCCATAGTCAACCAACGCATGCTGTCTACCAAGAAATTTTACAACCCTCCAGGCACTGCCGCTTGAGCGTTTTTTTTGTTGAGACAATGATTTTATTTTCCAGCAGGATTTAGCAACTGCCCCAACACTATACTTGCTTTAATAGCCATGGGATTACAGTACTTGATTGTCCAGCAAACTTGCCTGACTTGAACCCCATTGAAAATTGACGTTGTATTGTCAAGTAGAAGTAGAGGGAACAGAAATCCTGATGTATAGACGATCTAAAGGCCGATGTCAAACCATCTTGGGCTACAATAACATCTGAACTGTGCCAAAGGCTGATCGTTTCCATGCCACTCCACCTTGATGCTGTAATTATGGAAAAGGAGGCCCACCAAAGTACTGAGGGCATTTGACTTGAATACGTTTCTGAAGTCCAACATTTCTGCGTTTGAGTCGAAATCCTTTTTTGTTGGTCACATGAAATATTCTAATTTGTGAAACACTGGATTTTTTTCGGGAAACAAATAAGGCTTGAAATATTTTACTTTGTGTGTGGTAAACTAATGTAATATGCATGTTTCACTTAAAAAACAAACAAACAAATTATTGAAATAAATTGACTTTTCTTTGATGTTCTAATTTTCTGACAGTACCTGTATGACATTTTCAACATTTACTCAATTTTAATTGATTAAGTGATTTTACAGAAAATTCAATTAACATTTTTTATATAATTTTCCGCTATGTACAGTTAGAAATGGAAAAATAGAGAATGGGGAAATTATGGTAAATATGGCCGATGCTTCTTTTTTGGTCTTTTTTTAATTAAATTTTTTTTTTCTTTGTTTTCTTTTTTTTCTTTTAAAACCATTTCATCGGAATGCTTGCCGTCTTTGGTAAATTTGCCTAATGATGAACTAATGATCCTCCGGTTATCACGCCGAAATAGCTCAGTTGGGAGAGCGTTAGACTGAAGATCTAAAGGTCCCTGGTTCGATCCCGGGTTTCGGCATAGCCCGGTTGGCTTTTGCATCCAGCAACGTCCAGTCATTTAAAACCCCAACTCATCACTCATTAATCAGGTCGCCATGAAGCCATTCTATCAAACTACCCTAAACATTCAATTGATTGTGTTTATCATTCATTGTTTTTCCTGAAATTCAAAGAAAAATTTTCCTGACAGTATAAACCGAAGGTCCAGCACATAGCTTGTTCCTTTTATCGTGATCACCCCCTGCTTGTTCCTCAATCTTTTCTGAATCCTGACAACCAAGTAGGCGGTAACTAGTTTACACTTGGATCTTTAATTCATCTACGTACTTTCAACGTCGGTCCATCATCAAACCACGCGCTCAGAACCCGCATAACTTTTTACATGCTTTCACCCAACAGACTAGGCACAATTACGTCATCAGTCCACTAGATGGCGGCATGTCCCCGGTCTTTATTAACCGTCCTGTGATTCCCCCCCACCCCCACCCCCCCTTGCTTTAATAAAATGTCAAAGGCCATTGAGACCCGCTGCATATTTAAGCATTAAAAAATACATTTGGATTTTTTTTTTTCATAGTTAATTTTAAATGCAGCCATGGGTCAATTTGGCTCAAAAGATGGTTAAATAACTGCTGAAATATTATGTGGCACTGATGTAATTCTGATCGCTTGAATGCCTCCTATGAAGGTGACATATGCCCACAAAAAGCAAAACAATCTCTCAGTTTCCGTGGCAACAGATTCGAGCTGGCAATGTACATCCTCTGTTGACTAAGTATGGATCAAAGTTATGTGTACTAAAATGCAGTCCATTTATTTACCTGTATGTTAAGACTTTGTGAAGTATGCTGAGTTCAAGCTGAGTAGGGAAAAAAAATCCCCCTCAAACTAAGTGTTGCCCTAGCAACCACGCACGTAGTTATGTGTCTTTGTGCTTTCTGACCTGGGAACAATATTTATATTAAAACACCATATAAGGAAATTCAATGTAATCTACTGAATAATGAATCAAATATGCCCTGCAATTGATCAGGTGACCAGGCCAGGGTGACCCACAGTCAACTAGGATAGACACCAGCTCCTCAGCAAGCGGCATAAAAAGTGGACAAGAGGTTGCAGAAAAGAGATGTTTGTGGAGTTGTATCCTTGCATTTTGCCATCACTCTACGTCTGTCATCAAAAAGTATTTTCAACCAAAACAATAATGTCCACAGAGCCAGAGGAGGGATGGTCCAGAGTGTGCTCGTGTGGCCTCAGATAAAGAGAGATTTGTTCATGTTGTTGCGCAATGACCACAGGCCATGGCTGTACACTGACACCAAGGTGAGGACATCACTGTGTCTTCATTTGTTCATTCATTTTCAATACTTTGTTATTCCCACTCAACAGAGCCTCTTTTATTGCCAGCCTTAAGGCTTTGATTTACCAAAAATCATTGTAATCACAAATGTGTCAACAACTCAATATCAGCCACTCGAGTTATGCACGTCAACCACATTCCACTGGATTGAGATTTTTTTTGTATGTTAGGATACATCTAGCAATACTATACCTTTTATTTATATACATATATTACATAATACATCGTAACTCACTAAATAACATGCTCTGACCACACTTTGGAAAGCACACACCCTGATCGCTGATCTTCACATACGTCCAGTATGTGTAACTCAACACGTGCCGCCTGCAGTGACGCACGTCTGACCCGAGGAGAGCCATCGTATAATGCAGCGGCTCGACTAATTGTTGTTTACTTTCCCTCCACTGTCACTTATATTTAGAGGTGACTCAATGCAAAAGGTGCATGTGGTAGCGTGGGAGCATGTGGGTTCAAAGGTCATCGGATGACCGTCATAACAAATGTAGTAAAAGGAAGCCATCTGCATATGGTCCGTTTAATTAAACCAGTGGACATGGTAACAACATTTTTTTTTCATACCTACTCACAGATGATTATGTCGCATTCCCGATTTACCATCTATCTGGGCTCTCAGGATTACTTTAATGCAGAGCGTCTTTGGTGCATTGACAAGCCAAACGCAAAGAAAATATCGTATACTTGTCCTGAAAGCCTGTCAGACAACCTCTTCAAAACGGTCGCATGTGTTCAAAGTATTTCTCTATTTTACAGCCAGACCACTGGCCACCATATTAATCCCCAACTAATCCAATTGAAGCCCTGCAGTGGAACAAGAGCAAGTGTAGCACCCAGCGACCGATTTTACATGCCAGAGTCTTTCGTCATTTGACCTTCAGGCTAAGCTGGAGCAGCGGGGGCACTCCGGGGCTAATCTGTGCCTCAGATCGCTCATTAGAGTAATTAGGAGGTCAGTGTAAATGAGTTGGGCGGGGGCAATCGTGTGCATGGGTACGACAGGAGCCTGAGGCGGGGCATGTAGACGCCTGGAACCATCGCGTCACTGACGCCACCACACATCTTATATAACACTCTAATTATGACCCGACTCCTTCCCTCACTATCTCTCTGTGCAAGGTGTGAGCTTTCACGTAAAGCAGGACATGGCTCGCTCCGACACGCAGTTTCAAGAACTGAATGATAAGAAGACCACATCTACAACTGAATTTGGCAGACAAGCAACTGCTTCCTCAAAAGCAAGGAGACTCTCAGTAGTTGTCCATTGGTTATGCCTGTCAACCCATGACTGATAGATTATCGAGAAGTAAATTAATCAGTTTAAGTACTTTGTGTTTGACTTCAGTTGGGAAGTTCCATTGTATTCTTAGAAGCACTGAAAGAACCTAGAACATGTTTTCTTCTCTCATGTTTGTGTACTAATCGTTAAAATGTGATTTCAGTCAGCTGACTGATCAAAATGAATTTATGTCAATGTGCTTTTTTCTCTGCTGAAGTGAACAAACACAGCATAAACCTTTGATTCGATGAAGATGTTATATTTCTTCATGAACCAAATGATCTGAATTCTACATCACAGGATGCAAAGGCTGACATTGATTTCTTTTGTTCAACTTAATTAAGTAGTGTTGGTCAAAACAAATAGCATCACACATAGATCATCACATAGGGATCTGTTCTTAATTCTCCATTCCAAGGATGTTGCTAGAAAACGGAACAATCTTGGGCCACCAAGCATTACAGAAAAAAATACAAATGTTAATTCACCATTTGTGGTAGGATGACATCAACAGAACAAGTCCATTGCTAACCATAATGGTACAGTCTGTGCATCTGTGCACACAGAAAGACCAGAGCCAAGATTCTAACCCAGAACCAGTAGTTCACAGCTTCCCTTATACCAAAGGTGTCCAAACTTTTCTTCCAAGGAAAAACCCAATGCAGAAAAATTGAATGATGCAAAGTCCACTTTGTATGACGGTGTATTCACTTAGCGAGGGGAAATAAAAAGACAACGAAATTGAAAGTTGTCATGACGAGATTTGAAGTCATCACGTAAGTCTATTTATTTACAAAAAACACACTTGTTATTAAGCAAAAAGTCAAAGATTTTTCTGTTTCAGTTGAACACCGCGTTAAAAAGATTTACCACAGGCCTCCTGCTGATTTGTGCAGCTCTTTCTTTTTGTCTCAGGGCAGCTTTTTAGTCACACAGCATGCTGTCTGATTTCAACCCCCCTACGCGCACTCTTGTTTTCATAGCCAGGGGCAGCAGCATCCACTGCATGCTTGCACACTAGTAGTGAGCCAGACAATGGAACAATTCTCAGTTGGCCATGAAGGGACGATCACATGTCGGACCACGCTTGCTGAGGTGGTATGCTTGTGACCTTCTCTGCATTTGTTTGCTCATGAAAGAGAGATGATGCGGCTTTATGCAAGTGGCATTAAATCTTAAATTACATAGCGTGTGATGGGATTAGAAAGAAACATTTATGAAGTCGGGGAAATGAAATGGGATTCGCACAAAAACCACCAACGCGTCTTCACAAGCAAACAGAGATGGAAAGCTGCATTTACCGCCAGTCACATACATTTTCGAGGTTTAATGCTCATTTTGCTGAAAGGTGAATATGTCCATCAAAAGGCACACACAGCAAAATAATCTCAAAAGTTTTCAGTGAGAACTTTTCTGTCACTATATGAAATGACATGTGCCAAGTGTTACATGCAACGTACAACCAACATGCCCAAGCAGTGCTGGAGCGGACTTGAAGGAAAGCAATTTGTGCAATTATTCGATATCTGCCACATCCAGTTTTAGGCGCATGTACTCATGACATCACTTTTAAGACATTTCAACACACTAGTAGAACGACTGTGTCTTAAACCAGCGGAGGTGTCAAAATGAACAGACTAAATGGACAATTTATCAAAACAAATATGGTGACGTGGCATCCAGCTGTTATGCTGCATGCAATTTGAATAAGTTGCCAAAAGAAATGAAAAAAATAATAATTTAATTAAATGAGTTAATAGATGGAATAGCTTATCCTAAAAATATTCAATAAGAGGCTTGCTTAGCAGTAAAAAGTATATGACAATTTGAGCACACTAGTAGCAAAACTTGTCATACTTGCGTACTATAGTCACTATGAGAAAAAAAAAAGTGGATTAGTTGATTATTGCATGCTACGAGACATTACTGTATACATTATATTAGACATTATAGCTCAGGGTTGACCAAATTATGATTCGGAGGTTCTTTATGGACAGTTGTTTTTCATATTCTGGCCCACCAAGGATTTATAGGGTCCTGTAGTATTTGTCTCATTAATGTAGCGGTTTAAAAAAAACTAACGTAGTTATTTTCTATTCATTTAATTTAATTGTTTTATTTTCAAAATGTTTGTGAAATGATCTAATTAACATACTATACACATTTTATTTATTTTTATTAAATTAAATTGGGTAAAATTATAGATTAATTATGAATAAAACACAAATAAAGAATACATTATTTTCTATATATATATTAACATATTTTAAATACTCATTACATATAAATGACCTGGCCTTTCTGTCCTTTTCAAAAAGCAGAACCAGTAAGACTATCATTCGACTACTAGTGCATTACATCTCTTACTAGTGAGCCCAAAGAGCTCACTAGTACATGGACCTTAACCTGGATATGACGAATCTAGCATGTTGGAAGTGAAAGAAGGATGTGGTGTCCCAAAAATATTTTACACTTGTCTTCCTGCCTGTCGCCATGGTGATATTTTTTACCCGCTGTTATGCAACTGCTCCACTTGCACCAGAGCTAACCCTTACAAAGCAATGGGCCATGGGATGGCACACGCACTCGCACACTGCACACGCAGAGGTGTGTGACGGCACTATGGAGGTTTTTTTTGTGCGTAACATACATTTGCATGCCCCTGACTCAGACACACGGAGCATATGATGACAGAATGGGATCATTTTGATGGGTGAAAACAGCCCAGTGATCCTGCTGAGGCTGTTACATAACATAATAAAAAACACAAAAAACATCCTATGCTTGCCCCGCAATTGGGACTAGCAGCTCTCAATGTCATGGTCACGGTGATATTGTGCTTCTGAAAGTAGCAGTAAAAGCTGTCAATCCACTGACCTGACCTAGACTTGAGGAGCTTAAAGTGTATGTCATCTTGGTTAAGACTTCTGCTGGGTTACAGTGAAGTTTTTTTTTTTTTTTTTACTTTATTGTCGGGTCCCACAAGAACACAAAGCCACTCACATACAAATATCATCACTGTAATCTTGACTAATTTCATTTGCTTGTTCTTCTACAGGGCAGCACGGTGACCTAGCGTACGTCTGCCTCAGAATTTCAAAGTATAGACTTCCATTTTCAGCTTTCTTGCATGGATGTTTGGTTAATTCACATGAGGTAACAGTACATGTATGCATTTGTATATGTTTTACGTTCGTACAAAATTGAATGAATGAAATGGAAGTTTTTGTTTTTTTAGCATAATACTGTAATTCTGACTTTTTACAGTAGCATTTACCAGCATCCCTCATTTGCACTTCTTAAAACATGTTCCTCCTCAGTCTTAAAAAAGGCACAAAAAACATGAAAGTATGATTTCAGAGGCTATTGTTGATTATAGTCATGGTAATGACCATGCAGTTGTTGACATTAATTTGGGTCTACTTTATAGAACAGGGGGTTGTTGTTGCTCTGTATACTCAGACTGGTGACCAGAAGTGGCTGGAAGATCCTCACGCTGCCGTCATCCTGTCTAGCAGAACCTTGTGTCTCACAGACTGTATGACATCATCACTAATGCTCCAGACACTCATTTCTTGAGGGTAAAGGAAGAAAACAAATTATTAGATATGTTGGAACACATACAGTATGTATGAAACATTTCATAGGCCAAATAATGGTCTAAAATGTATATCATATATATGTATTTAAAAAAATATATAATTAAAATATGTTTAATAAATGTATTTAAGATAAACCGACCTGAATAACAGGTTTCAGGAAAATTATAAAAACACACTTTGACCCTAAAAACCTTTCTGACATCTAAAGCAAGGATAATATTTCTGCATGCAACAAAAACATGTTTAACTCTGAAAAAAAGACACCTGGTCGAAGCACCCTCAACTTGAATTAAAAAGGATTATTTCATTTAACAATGTAAAACATATATTTAAAAAATAATCGCTTAGTAAAGTTTTTATTTTTCCTGGTTTGTGATTCTTGTTCCTGAACGTCATACGGTATCATCTCTGAGGCGTGAGGGGTTTGTTTTTAATGTTGTTCATGTAGCACGTAGCATTAAACTTTAGCTTTCTTCATAAACTTTTCTTTTTTTTTGTTCATTTAAAATTATTTATCCATGGCCCGTGGGTCGGCGTTGTCCCTCTTGGCGCCAGGTGTCACACATCCACTGTGCGCTGTGACGTATAAGTTGAGCGAGAAAACAAAATTATTTTTAACTTACAAGATCTCTATGATCTTCAAATTTAGAATTGCATTTAAAAAACAAGCAAACTAAACTAAAAATAAATTGAAATTCAACACTCATTTTTCAGTCACATTGAGTCACATGTGTCAGATTAAAATTTTTGATAGCTAAAATGCTATTCAAAGAGGTTGAATGCAGCAGGAATCTGAAGACGTCAGCAACCATCGTACTGGCGATGCCAACTTGTTTTAAGTTGCGGTCTTGTCATGTTTTCCATTTGTGGTGATATTAATGAATCTTTCCTCATGCGCTCACACTTTCTTACCTCATAAATACACCCAGCTATCAACACTGCATTCTGGACCTGGACATGAAATGTGATAGCAGCAAATTTAGATTTGAATCTATGACCAAACACACATGCGTTAGCACATACCAAAGACTTTTAATTTTTCCTCATGGACAAAAAACAGATATGTAACATTGAAGTATCCAAACATGTCATGTAACAATATTATAATGAATATCATTATCGTAATAACATGGAATGTCGTGGACTCCCTTTATACATTTGGAGAATGGGACTGGTCCAACAATTATGTCTCTCGCTTCTGCCTCTAACATTTATATGAATATAGTCTCTGTAGACTTCTATTCACATACAAATGGAGTAGAATTCAGATAAGCTTGTCCCAACACACACTCACCCCAGCTGAATGTGTTTAAGTGCATGTACAGTTTGTGTGTGCAAAGTCTTTATGCACTCTTTGGAAATGGAAACAATTCTTCCACTTTCTTTTGCTAATCCCCCTTTTTTGAGTCTTGTTAAAGCACAATGACAAAAGCGGCATCTGCTTTGTTACGCAAACCTGGAAACGGACAACAGGACAAAACATAGCCAAGCACCAAACAAATGGAAGTAGACCTTGTGTAGCCCAGTTGGCGTCTAACAGTCAGACAAAGGCTGCGTTCAGGATCATTCATTCATTTCATTATATACGGATTTTTATATAGTGAAATACAGTTCCCATCAGTCAAATAAAAAAAAAAATTGCTTTGAACACTTGCTTGGGCACGCTGATATCGACATCATTGCTGTTCTACTCAACATCAGCTGGTTGACCTTCCATAATAAACTTTGAGCAAATAAATGCTCATAGATGACTGTATTCAGATGATTAAGGTGAGTGTATTTAAAAAAACAACAACACACACACACACACTTAATGGTTAATGTCCATCCGTGTTGTGATGTGATGCAAAAATATCTTTACTCTAAATAGAGCAACACAACTCATTAATTTGTCTCATGTTGAAAATCAAACAGAAATGGAAAATCATTTTTCCGTAATGCATCATGGGATATAATTGTATTTGTTCGTCTAGTGACCACAGTTGTAGCTACATTACTTTATAAGACGAATTGTAAGAGACACTGAAGGCACTTAACACAAATGCGCCACAGATCATCAGATCTGCCACCCGAAATGATCCAGTTAATCGTCCAAAATTATTATTTCTAAAGAGAGCTGTCAAAGGATTACATTTTTAAATCAGATTAATCACATCTTAGAATTTTGACTAATTATGATTAATCACTTAATCAAAAAAGGCTTTTTATCAACATTTTTTGCCCGCCAAATTTGAAGCACAGGTTATGTTAATTATTTCTACATTAATGTTATGAGGATGTCTTCCACATTTTTTGATCCACTGCACAATGAGTTAATGCCTTAACTTTGACAGCACTATTTCTAAACTACAAATACTCTAGCATTGATTGTCATACATTAAATTATAATCAAGTAGATGGGGCAATTTATGCTATTAGGCTATTCAAACAGCACCACAAAATAGTGACGTCCCTATAATAGGGCATTATATAGTGATTCTGAACACAGCCTTAATGTCTGATGATTCTCCCAAAAGCGTTCAGCGTCTAACCCGAGCTATGGTTCTCCAGCTCGGAGATGATGGTGATCAGATTCTGCAGGCCGAAAATGTATCCGGTGTCCTGGCCCTCATGGACCACGCTGTCCTCACGGTAATGTCTGCAGGTGGTGTGGGCAAAGTCTATCATCCGCACGTCCACTACTGGGCTGCGTGGGCCTGAGTGGGGCAGCTGACAGCTGCTGCTGGAACAACTGTTGCTGTCATCACCAGAAGTGCGAGGGAAATCAAGCGCACCCGCTACGCCCAGGTCTTCCTCCCCCTGCGTTTCTACTTGGGCTTCTGCCTGCTCGTCGTCTTCATCCTCCTCCTCCTCTTCGTCCTCTTCCGAGAGGCCGCCCTGGGTGCGTCGGCGCGTGTGCTTGCGGTGCGCCGCCCCGTCGTAGATGATGAGCAGCGAGCTGGAGTAGAAGCGGTAGGACTCGCAGGCTTCCAGAGCGGCCTGCATGTCCCGGAGCCTGCGCAGCACCGGCGACAGGAGCTCGTGACGCAGGCGGCGTCCACTGTGAAAGAACTGGAACAGAGCCTCCTTGAAGTCCGAGCGGTTGAGCTTACGGCCGTGGTACTTGTTCATGAACATCAGCTGGCCAGTGTCAGACTGATACACCTGGTGGGATGCACAAAATGGTCAAACTGTTAGAAGTGCTACCCAAATCCAAATCATCTTTTAAATACTGCACAAAAGTCAACCTGGAGTCTATTTACTCTTTTCTTTTTTTTTCACTGACAGATGGTCCAAGCCATTTCAAGACGAGATTGTTTGTTTCTTTGGTGCAGCAGGAATGTTCATGGGTCAACGAGGCCATGACTTTTAAATCATTATTTCTGTGACAATTGGAAAGTCCCCGTAATGAAATCATTGGGTTGTATATAAAATGTGTATAGATAAGACATTTACTCCCCACTTAAGCTCTTGTGTAACTACTGGATTACATTTTTTTTTTTCAGACCAGCCATCCATTTTCTAAACTGCTTATCCTGTTCAGGGTTGCGGGGAGCAGGAGCCTATCACAGGCTACAAGACTACACCCCAGACAAACATTAACTATCATATTAACTTTTTTTTCTGAGAGGAAAAAAATAATAAAAAACTTTCATATTTACAGCGCCATGGAGTGGGAACTGAACACACACTAACTGCACTGAAATCAGGCAAATGTACAACTACACAATCAGTGACCTTCATAAACCACGTAAATAAATAAAAAACACCATCAATAACAGACAAAACAAAACCAAAAAAAACTCAATATATAAAAATCTGTTGCTCCAGTTGTCTTAAATCCACATATCTCCACAACCATCACTTTTCGTGAAAAAAAAGAAGACATATTTGTTGATAGAGAAAACCATTTTCAATACTGCAGATGACTCATAGGTGATGACTGACATTTTAAATAGTATACATTTGTCAGAAAATGTGAAATTGATCAAATTTGGACCGCAGGTTTCCACCTGACAGCAACAATATAAAAGAAACTAAGAAATTAAAACAGTGCCAACACAGGTTAATTTGATGACAACATCATAACGTAATCCATGAGCCAATTGTCAGAAGAAACTGCTAAATGAATGACTACATTTACATGCAGCCCCTTCAAAACCCAAATATTGAAAGTCCACGTTAAACACACAGAAAAAACACGATTAGGCTGGGTTACCCCATGTCTAACCCAATATTTGGTCATATAAATGTGACAGTGGTACTTCGGAACAGAACATTCGTTTGTGTTTCGCGCATACAGGAATCTTGGTCTTTTGAGAACAGGAACTACCTGAATGTGCGGCGGCCACCTTACATTGCCACTCACTAATTGAGCCTTAACTGAATACATTGATTTCTCTGCAGCATTTTCACGCTATTTTCTGTCTCTACGGCGAAAATGCTACAGTGTATATGTACACATACATATATGCATGTATATGTCCATATAAGTCCTGTTGATGCTTTTAGGAGTCATTTTAAAACATATTTATTGTACCAGCTCAGTGGCCTTGTGGTAGAGTGTCCGCCCTGAGACTGGGAGGTTGTGGGTTCAATCCCCGGCCAGGTCATACCAAAGACTATAAAAATGGGACCCATTGCCTCCCTGCTTAACACTCAGTATAAAGGGTTGGAATTGGGGGGTTAGATCACCATATGATTCCCGAGTGCAATCATTGCTGCCCACCGCTCCCTCAGGGGATGGGTCAAATGCGGAGAATGAATTTCACCCCCACTTAGTTGGGTGTGAAAATCAGTGGAATTTACCTTTACATTTATTTTGCAAAGCTTTCTGATTTCTGCTGATCATGGATTGTCTTTTTGACCTTTACTTTGTTTTACTTCTTGTATTTTCTATTTGATTGTTTTTATCTGTGTGATTAATTTTACCTGTGAAGCACTTTGTGACCTTTTTGTCTGTGAAAGGTGCTATATAAATAAAATGTACTTACAAGAGTATGGTGTGCAACCCACCGGAAATACATAAGCAGAGGTAAACAAACATGACGAATCTGATTCGTGGCACAGAACCACACTTTTGGAGCGAGGAGGAAACCGACACTTTATTAGTGTGGTGACTGACATGAATATAAATATAATGTATTCCATTGACCGTAGAAAGAAGAAGAAATTTTCTTTATTTACGTCATGCGTCTGACCTTGTCCATGCATCTTCGTTTACATCACGGTATTCAAATCGCCATGTTATCTCAACTGTTTCAGAATTTTAATTTTGACCTTAAACTAAATATTGACGGCATGTAAACGTAGTCAGTGGGAGTGTTGGTCATAACCAAGTAGGTCAAGGAAGACGTCGCCCCACACTGAGCCTCGGTTCTTTTCCAGGTTTCTTCCTTCTTAAAGTTTTTCATTGCCTACACTGCCTAGTACTATTCAGTTGGACTCTTGAGTTGAGTTTTTTTTCTTTCTTTGGTACAATGACCAACAGTGGGTAATTTTCATCTTTTAGAACTTTTATACTAAAGGGTGCTTGTAAAATTCTAACTAAAATAAATAAGGACAAATATAGCACAATAATAAACATACTTAATGAATACCTCTTTGAGAGCAGTATCCCAACCAGTGTTGTGCTATTACTAAAATAAATAGTAACTAGTTCCAGTTACTAGTTACTTCATTTTAAAAGTAACTCAATGAGTGATCAGTAATGTGTTACTATTAAAAGTAACTCTTTAGTTACTTAAAAAAAGAAAACATACACTGTTCCTTAATGCTCAACGTAATGAGCCTATTCCCATGTCGAAAAACTCGTCCTGCGCTCGCCTTGACTCTCCATGACTGCCGAATCCGACACCCGCCCACTATGTGTCTTCTTCGTTAGTACGGCAGTGGCAATCCATTGTAAACAGGAAATAGTACAGTACACGGCAGCCATCCATTCATTTTATGATTCTGAACCGCTTATCCTCACGAGTGTCGCACAATTAAATGATTAAATTAAATAATGTATCAAGTAACTGACTAACGCACCATATTGTAACTGTAACTGAGTTACTGTATTTAAAAAAATAATACGTTAGAGTATTAGTTATTGTAAAAAGTAACGCGTTACTAGTAACTAGTTACTGCCCAACACTGATCCCAACTGAAAATAGTTATTGATAGAGATGATAATGTTACTGCTGGCTGCTGGTGAGTGCATTGTGCCTCCTCTATGAAGGTACCTGCATGCCACAGAGTCGAACTCCTATGGAGGCTGACGTGCTCTGCTGGCACTTGCGGATCTGCACGGCCTTCTTCTCCTCTGAGGCGTCATCGCCGTGCTGCCGCGTGCCCATCTTCAGGTCCAACACGCACGGCACTCTGTGCTGCCACGTAAGGTTCTCCAACAGGATGAATTCTGGCACAATAGAGTCAAGGGAGAGTGTATCCTCAAAGTAGAATATGGGCGACTTGTTTGCTGAGTGACAATTTGAATTGTTTGCTTGTGTACATTTTTATCCTTCTGCTTATATTTTGTGAGTCAAAACCAAAGCAACCATCTTGATAAAAGCTTCTTGGGGAAAACGTGCCCAGCTGTGACTTTCCATTGTTGTGTCTTGTGTGAGTGACAAGGTCACACATGTCAAGTCACAAACGGGTGTGCTTGCGTAAGGTGACACCAAAGGACATTGATAGTCGAATATTGTGTTAGGCAGTCAGCCTTAAGCCTTTGCCAGGCCATTGTGTGTATGCATGTGCTATAAAAAGCGGGCTGTCACGTGTCATTTTCATTAACACATTTGTCATTTGTGACATGATATCAAAAGGATACTGTATTGGTTTCGGTGCTTGGCGTTGTCCTTCATCCTCTGTAGGTGCTGCTGGTGACACTTGAGGCTCCAAGGGTTGTGTTGGAGCTGTGGGATCGCATTATTGTGGCTGCGCTCCAGGCGGTAGTACAGCACCTCGGCCTGCTGCACCCACTCCAGCTCCACATCCTCCTGCAGCTTGTGAGCGCTGGATGGCGGAGGAGAAATTGAAGATTCAGCATCTATTTCAACTACCCATTTACAGATTCAAGTTCAGTTAGTTCAATGAGCTTCTTTCACATGCACATCCCCTGAAATTGTTGCATCAGCGCTGTGAAAGGACACCTGTATTTATCTACCTTACGTAAAACACAACACAGGAGGAAACTGTGCGCTTTCACACAGCGACATGATATCCCGCTATCAGATGAGTCGATAAGTGGCACCAACTGCAGGTGTATCTGAAGGTGCTAATTGCTTTTCAACAGAACCAGGAGAAACAAGTCACAGGTGTTCAACTTCCCACTGCAGGCCCTGCATGGCAGAATCATCAGTATCCTGTTACCACTCTGAGACAGTGAACCCGAGCATATTCACGGTTCGGCAATTACAAATTCATCTAGTCGCAGATTTTCTTTATAGGACTCTCTATACTTCTTAGTTCCATGAAAATATCACCTATTCAATGTGGAATACCCATATAAGTTTTTTATCAGCATTTTTAAAGGTTCAAATCCCCCAATGCATTTCAATGGCCGTCAATTATACGTGTTTTATTTGTTTTTTGCTATTCATGGTTTACTGTAGCCTACATGGAAAACTGTCATATCCCCTTTGTCCTTGGGCAGCACAGTGGACTAATGGTTAGACTCCAGCTCACCTACAACACTAAATTGAACGTAAAGAAAATTGACAGACTGACTTTGTCGTCCCATTCAGTTTCTTCAGAATAGCAGCACAGGGAAAGGCAGAAAAAAATAGCATTTTACATGCAGTGTAAAATGGCTGCCTTAACTTTGGAGCAATGACCTCATTCTTCAATTTAGTCTTAAATGCGCTTTATGCAGAATGACAACTAAATGGTAAATGGACTGAACGAATAGCACTTTTTACACCATATGGTGCTGAAAGCGTTTTAAAATGCATCACATTCACCCAATTCACACACAACAGTGTCCGGCGGCTGCTGCCGCCATGCAGGGCTCTGCCAGATCCCACTGGCAGCAAGTTAGGCTTCAGTGTTTAATAAAAAGACAGCTGAACGATTTGGATGACAATAGCCGTTGCTAGCGTGGTAGCCCGCTAACAAAGAAAGACAATCATTTACACTTTTAAAAAAATTTACTGATATTTTCACACTAAAAATGTTGCTAGCAATGTGCCACTATTATGCTAATGAACAATTTATACGTTTCTAGTTTAAAATTCATACCTCAAGATCATTTTCTAATTGACGTTAGGGCTGCCAAAGTTAAAGCGTTAACTAATTAATCAATCACAAAAAATTATCGCATTAAAGAGCACGTGTTTTATGTTAATTCTTTCGACATTAAAATTTGGCGGGCACATTTTTTTTGATAAAAAGGCTTTTTTATTAAGCGATTAATTGTGATTAATCAAAATTCTAAGATGTGACTAATCTGATTAAAATGTTTTATTGTTTGACAGCTATAATATATATATATATATATATATATATATATATATATATATATATATATATATATATATATATATATATATATATATATATATATATATATATATATATATATATATATATATGTATTTATTTAGATGCTTTGCCACATGTCCACGTCGAGTAAAAAACAAAAACAAAACGCTTTTACAGGCAGCATAAAATATACAACCCTTCTCAACCACTCTGCACTTTTGATGTAAATGACAATTTTTAGGCAACATGTAAAATAGGGCATTTGCATTAATGAATACATAATCTTGCCATTTGCCTATGACTACCTCAATCTGCTAAAAGCAGCTTCGCCTCTGCCGTGAAAACGTTCTTGTTTTTCACCTCTTATCTTTGCGTGAGTGGCGGCTTCGTCCCTCTTTGCTCAGGTTTTCGCTCTCCACAAGCGGCGATGGTGCCGTCACGTTGCCCCACTTGACCATCTTGCTCTTGGGCTCGCTGTCAGCCGAGGGGTCCTTGTTCTCCAGGTCGGCCGCCGGGTCGCTGTGGAGGGGGTAGGCGATGAGGCACAGGTTCCCTTCTTCATCCTCCTCGAAACTCACCGACACCACGCCTGGTACAAGATGAACATGATTTAATTCCAGGCAATGTTATGTGAAATACAAGTCTCAAATTAAATCACATTGCTGATATTTGTGTTTTATTTAGGGTAATGTGCTCTAAAGCAAAAAATAAAGTAGTTATGAGACAATGTCAAATATTAATTCTTATACAAGAGTCCAAACACAAAAGACACAAAACTACAAAAGGGTTGTTTCAATAACATTTACTGTCATATCCCCCAATGGCAGTCAATGTACAGTTTGTATACTGTATAGCACACAGAAAGTATTTTACTGTGGACCAGCAAAGGTCATTCAGAGAAAATTAAGAGTAAAGCAATTTTAGACAGTCCCAATATTCATTCTTTGCAATGAAACAGAGCACTGTAGATGAGTTGAAGGACATGGGGAAAGGGAAAGGGCGTGAGAATAAAGATAAGGTGGAAAAGATGCTGACAGAGAACCAACCAATGCTGGCAAAGCAAACAAACAAAACAGTGGTAGTGGCCCGGAGACATGAGAATGGTTATGAAAAGTAGTAAGTAGTAGACTGATTCTTAGAAGTGCAGCGATTCGTATTTGCTGTCTGCATGTATTTAAGAAACAAAAAAAAACTGGCAGAGCTTGTTAAGGGTATGAGACAAATGTCAGGTTCACGTAAGACTGATGTGTTTAACCAGTTCTACAGCACTGTTTACAAAGGTTGCTCATCAGAAGCTAAAGCAGCTGTGTCAGCTCAAATTTTGTGACGTTATACTCTCAAGATGACCTTATGACACCAGCAGCTCCTTGGAAGTGTGCACTGGAAGAAGAAGGCAGCTTGTATCAATTCCATGTGCTGCTTGCCAATAAACAACCAGACACCCCCTATCCACCTTTGCTTACCTGACTTACCTGTGCAAATACAAGCAAACACAAACGGGAAACCATGTCCTGTTTGCTGTTGCTTGCATTTTTCTTCTGCTGCTGCAGCGCCCCCCTGTGGCGTCATGCGTTAAAATCCCTTTCATTTTGCATTGGTAAACAAAACACAAGGCAAGTCGGTTACCTCTGTACTGGGGGGTGAACCTTCTCATCTCGGCGGGCAGGCTCTTGTAGAACTGATGCTCGCGAGGGATGAGGGGCTTGCAAATGGTTTGCTCTCCAAAGCGCAGGACGCACGAATGCCCCCCCACTTGGTGGATGAAGGGCTCAAGTATGACCCCTTTGTCCATGTAGCACGGGTGCTGCTGCTGCATCATCATCTTCTGCTTCTGGATCTCTGCATCCTTGGCTTCTTGGGCCTGAGCCTCGACAGCCGGACTCATCCTCCTCGGGCCCTGGCCACACTTCGGCGGGCATTAGCCTCCTCACTCACGCACGCACAATGCGGTGGGGGGCTGTGACGCGTACACGCTAAGCACTGCGGATGTACACAGAAAAAGCGCAGTCCTTTGGTGGATTGTGCAAGCTAGCGAGTGTTATTGTTTCCTGAGGCCGTTGCTGTGCAGATGACCTGCTTCCCTTGAGCAGCCGTTGATGATGCTCATCAAAATAAAGTGCAAGGGGTTGCACTAGTGGAGAAAGAGATAAAACTGCTCAGACTTCATGGGCCGTAAATTCCCTTTTGCCATGTAGCTAAAAGAGCGATTAGTAGGCTGGTAACGCCGACATATCCCGTTTGTGACTCCGAGGCAGACTCCAGGATCAGTGACAGCAGAGAGGCTGCGCTCGCCACTTGAAAAGCTCTCGCCAGTCTGACACTAGTCCCGCCCTCTTCAAGTGAAACCCACCAATCAAGACAGTCCAAAGCAAGTTCGGTGGCAACCCCAGTGAGGGAGAGGGAGCAAGAGGAAAAGGGAGGGGCTATTAAAGGGAGCAAAAGGAAACATAACAAGGGTGGGGGCTGGGCCAAACTCAGCTGCGTGACAGAGGGTTTGAACAGCCTGACAGATGACAGGCAACATTTTAAAATCAAGGCGAGGGGCAGAGCAGAGGTAAAAACAAACCTGTAGGCTGGTTTCCACGAAGTTAACAAAGACAGCAGTACAGCAGATTCAAGGAGCCCAACTTTTGAATTTTTTGAGTTGCAAGTCATTGCTTGATACATTTGAGTTTCAAGCCATCTTCAGATAGCTCCCACCAATGTGTGTATGTGTGTGTGTGTGTGTGTGTGGGGGGGGGGGGGGGTCAAGAATTATGCTACTATAATGATATTTGGGCAAGCACGACTACAGTCGTTTCACTATCAGCCGTTTATTGAACAGGACAGTCATACACACACACACACACACACACACACAGATGCAAATATGAGAACACGCTGTCAAAATTGTCTAAAACACCTTTGAAGACGGCTTATGGTAGAGAAATGAACATTCAATTCACGGGCAACAGCTCTGGTGGACATTCCTGCAGTCAACATGCCAATTGCTGTCAAATCAGCATTTTGATATGCCACACCAGTAAAGTGAGATGGATTATCGCGACAAAGGAGAAAATCTACAGATTTAGACCGTTTTGTGAACTATATTTGAGGGAAATAGCCTTTTGTGTATTCAAAAAAAGTTTTTGATCTTTGAGTCCAGCTCATGGAAAATGAGAGAAATAATAAGTGTTGCATTTATAATTTTGTTCAGTATAATAGTACAAATAAAAATAATAATAATAAATCCAATGTTGCCATGATAGTGACAATGCACATCAATATAATCTGATTTAAAATATTATTAGCAAATAGTATCAACAATGACTTTGTAGTTCCCAGTGGTGTAAACTATATTGCATCATACCGATGGGTCTTTTTGATGACCTTATTGAGCCCTGAGAAGCATGAGAAACACGAGAAACAAAATATTAAAAACAATATGATGCGGTTCGAAGCCACTGCAAATTACAATCACAACAATAAACATATCTGTATTGTCTTAATGTATTTTTCATTCACTTTCCAACCGTCAATAAGATATCCATTATGTGTTCATTAAACATGAAATCACTCACCTTAAAAATACTTTTTTATTTATTTTGAGCACAGTACAGAAAGTGATGGAATATGTAAAAGTGACCAATTAAGACCAGGAACTGATGAGTCAAGTATGAATTGGGTGAGGAGACTGCCAAAACATTGTGCTATGACCACGGTGGAAACTTAAATCCCTATCTCACAGACTCCTACCTCGTCTTGACACAGATTATTAGCGGGCAAAATAACATGGGATTAAACAATTACTCACTGCTGTCTTCATTCAAAAGCATCCCTTTCCAAGGCTGATAGATAAAGTGTGACTGTGACTGAAATATGGCTATGGAATATTTAACAGTTGTTTATGCGTACCAAGAAATCCTTGGGCATGTGCATGTATGCATTCTGTACATTAAAGTCGGCCTGGCAGGGCAGAGAATAGAGCCAGAAAGATCGACACTAATCTTTCTAATCCGGCCTCGTGGAACACAAGAAAAAAATAGCCTGTGACAAACAAGTAGAAAATATCCTGGAAGTCACACTTGAACTACTTACTTTAAAGCTTTTTAATTGAAGACAAAAAGATGGGGCAGCCCATGTGACTCCTAGTCTTGGTTCCACATACCATCCATCTGCACTGCTACATTTACTTTCATCAGTGAGCTCACACATATTGACCTTGGCTGCATGGCCTCATGTCACCAAGAACACAATACATGCATGCGCTGTCAGTCAATACAGAGATTTCAACTGTCAACTTGTCAAATGAAAGATTTTTGTGACACTTTTAACATGACAGAGGACATTTCTTGTACGACCCACTTCAAGTCAATTACATTGCCCTTTGGAATTTAGGGCTATTCGAGCGTAACCCTCCAAAAATCCATTACTTTGGTTTGTTGGTTATGTTTGTGACGTTTGTTTTTTGGTTTGTGATAAATTGTATTTCTCTTGGCTAGATAGTCTTTGGTAAAGACTGTTGGTCAGATTATTTGTCTTTTTTGTGAGTTTTTTAATTTTTTTTTTTAATGAGAAAATGTGTTCAAATAGGAATGTACAAAAGTTTATACAAAGTAGGCGTCTTCTTTATGTTTC
This sequence comes from Vanacampus margaritifer, assembly GCF_051991255.1. Lineage (NCBI taxonomy): Eukaryota > Metazoa > Chordata > Actinopteri > Syngnathiformes > Syngnathidae > Vanacampus > Vanacampus margaritifer. The sequence goes on along the minus strand of NC_135439.1, from coordinate 20,457,844 downwards.
TGATTTTCATTGGAAAGTATTTGATGGATGGCGTTGGAAAGTTATGGCTAAATAAAAGCAATTAAAACACAAATCCATTACCTATTTCCAAAAAAACATTGTGGAATCATGTGCCATGCAGACATGGGCCGATCTTAGATTCTGATAGTGTGGTTATTAGTAGTATTAAAATTGCAGCTCTAAAATGACCTTATTTAAGAAAAATAGTTGGGTAAATAAAAAAAAATGTTCCCCATTAAACACAATCTATTTTATTTCTAAACAAAATATAGAATATTTTGTACGGAAGAAAGGTGTACCATGATAAGTTTAAGTTATTTTTTTTTTTAACAATTTATTCTGTTTTAACTCTTCTTAGTAAATCACAGTGTAACATTACTGGTAAGCATTTTTTTTTAGAACAAACCAGTGGGCTACTCATGGTATCCTTGGGTCTAACTAGTACCCACCGGCACCATTTAATTTTTTTTAAATTTATTATATTTATTTAAATATAATTTAGAACAGTGCACATTAACAGAGCAAAAAGCCATCCACACATTCTCTTTAATCTTGCTCCCTCCCCTTTCAGTTTTGAGAAGGAGGGAAAAAAAAGTTTATTGGAGGCAATTAACTTCAAAGAGGTTTGTTCAGCTCTACTCAAGAAGGCCAAGAATAACAAGAAGAAAAGGGGACGGGCAGCTGATGTAACAGTGCTTAAGCAGCCTGACAGACTATGCAGCAACAGTTTCCTAGTCAAAACGAGAAGCAGTACTGGTTAACAAGAAAGAGTATGCAGTGCAGCATTTGAAGCAGATCCAGAATGATGCAACAAACACTCACAAGAAAGAATCACAGGAACACAATTATATGAAACTGGCTAATATTTGAGTTGTATGTTAAAGCAAGTAGCTTGGGGTTGTTTGGAGGTCACCAGGGGCTCATCTCAATATGGCTTGTTTCTGTGGATGCGTGTACAGGATGCACACAGAAAGGGATGGGAGGCCAACAGGAAGTTGGACTCTTGTCCCCGACTTCCACACAGCATGTCGTTGGAAGTATGGCCCTCTGACAAAATCATAGCTATTTTAACCTCGACAGATTTGAATGTAATATTTACAGCAAGGATGGGCCCGCTTCCTGCAGGCTCTGCCTTCAACTGCGTAATCGTCTTCATATTCTTGGAGTGTGCTGAGACATCTAGCATTCATTTCTGAATAACAAGCCTGCTTCTACTTATTTTGTTTAGGAATTCAATATTGTCACTACTAAAATGACATATCCTTTGTCCAAATTTGGTAAAATTAATATTTTTTTCACCAGTCTATACTATTGGGAAGTCCCAATGTGGGTTTGCCACATGGTAGTAGACAGCAACTAATAAAAAAAAATGGCAGCAGACACCAAAAAAATAAAAACAAAAAAAACAAAAACATATTATGGGGCCTGTGCATCTCAAACTCAGACATGACAATTCCAATATTCTGTCTGTATCAATGGGATATGAATAAGGGTCATTGACGGATAAGGATTTTAACGGACTCAGCACAGTTATTTATTTCTTTATTTTAAATAAAAACACATATAATTTTTATTCTTTATTATTCTTTATTATTATCTACAATTTTATTATTATCTACTATTTAGGACATCTATAATTTAGGATACATATATTATGGAAAGCTTTCTACAACGGTTACACCAGAAGAAGGTTGGTCACGCCACATAATATTTCCGACTTAAATCAAAGTTATGAGGCTAACAATTAGCCAATTAAACAAAACAAGCTAGGTAGCCACACAAATAAATTGAAAACTGTATATATATTTGTCGAGCAAAATTAATATGAATGTTTTTTGTTTTTGTTTTTTCAGGTCAGACCTCACAATGACCACCAGTTGCTTTAAGGTTAATAACTTTTTTACATAGTAGTGAGACAGTACAAATCTGATAGCCGCTCCTGTGGATTATTGACTGTCTTGTGGTTGAAACACATACTATATTCCTGTCTTTAAATGTATTTCAAAATTAAAGTCCCAAATTGGTTATTTATTTTGGGTCACACCACATAATAATTCATAAAATGGGCATAATCAGAAACCTATCTGTCAATGACTCATGAACTACAACAACAAAATGTATCAAAGTCAGGAATTCATGAAGACTTGAAGACTGTGCTCATAAGTTGTGCTACTTTTTGCAATTTGTATGGCTAATTTTAGCAATGGAACATATAACTACAAAACTGTTAAATGAAAGTAGCAAATTACAATTTATATAGAATAAAACTACAATTTCAGATTTAGGTCCTGGAAAATAATTTGTTTAAAAATATTTAAACTGCATTACCCACATAATGATCAACACATTCACTGTGATGAACCACTTACAATTAGAACTGTGTACTTTCGCCTGCTTAACAAAAGCAGTTCAGCTGCGAGTGGGACAGAAGAAAAGAAACACATATGACTGACATGAAAGTGGGTTGATGTTTTATTGAATCAAGGCTGTGCAGCGGCTCCAGGGCTTTACAGCACGTTCGGGTGTCCCAGAAATTTGATTGGAGGTCGCTGCACAAATAGAACATTCGTGATGTTGCTCTCTTTTGCATAAAGTAGCACAGTGTTGGATTTTCTCACTTGGGTAATGTGTGTGTGTGTGTGTTTTTTTTTTTACTGGTTCAAAGAACTAGTTTACTGTGTTGTGTTGATATTATGTCCTGAAAGTCATTTAAACGGTTTAGGATAGTGCGACAAATAATCTGATTTACCCAACAGGAGTCTGGAGATTTGTCTGGAATGATTTATGCACTGGCCAAGTGGACACATGCACAGTTCCACTGACTTATACGGTATATGAATGTACAGTATATAATCTCATACGCACAAAACAAGAATGGCTGCCCACAAACACGTGCCAGCATCTCTGGCACCTGACACACGTAGTGGAAAAAGTTTTACCTGCATTGTGATCTGCCATAAGGTCATTTTCCAGACTGATCCTCTCATCGTACACGAGATAAATCCTATAAGCAAATCCTTCTGGGTCACCAAACGTATACTGTAATTCCACACTAAAAATACGACACGCAATTGACAATTTAAGCACCATGCATCTATTAATACGTAAAGTCTGCTTCACACACAAGAGACACATAAACAAGGGGCTCACATAGAGGAAAGTATTTGCCTGCTGAAACCAATATAGAAGATGTGGAGGCCACGTTTGTGAGTGTAGTTGACAGAACCTTGGCTCACAAAGGGGATGCCGATAGTATGTTAGATATTTATTTTTGAAAAATGCTTCAAAATGCTGACATGAAGCTACAGTACAAACTTAGCAAGCCTAAATGGGCGCAACGACATCATTATCGTGCAGGAAGGTGGGTTCTCATGGCGCCCGTTTTTCAGCAAATCTCAACTGTTATTTTTGGTTAATGTCACTCTTGTCAAAGTTGTCAAACCAGTTCCAGGCCAGGACATAGACTCTTTGCTAAAATGCTAAAATATGCTAAGCCTTAAGGTCAAGAAGGAAGAAATACAACATATCCGTCATGTCGTGACACACTTCCTGCGGCACCTCCAAAATAAAAGTCACTTTACATTTCACCTGTCAAGACACTTTTATTGTGACGAGGTCCGACAACAACAGTGCCTCTAACTCTGCGCAAAGGACATTTTCAGAGCTAGTCATCGCAAAATGCCTTGGAAGCTTACTTCGAGTCTTGAATATAATAAATAAATTGTAACGCAACGCATTTCTCATACAATAACGATAACGGCGTTTCAAATATGGGGAGAATAATAAGTTAGATTAGTCCTTTTATGAAAAAAAAAAACTGAGTTACCTAACGCCTTCAAACTCCATTATTTCCTACACTGGTTACTAGTAACACGTTTGATTGTGTTTTGCCTCTTTTAAGTGTTATTTCTGTACAGTTATATTGTTATTGTTTCTATTCGTGAATTAAAGTTTTGCTATTTTTGGTATTAAATTATTGTAGCTCGCCAGTGATGAGACACTGACTTGCTAAGAAGAATTAGAAGATGAAAAATGCCCCAAAATTTTGGTGCACATTTCTTAATTGACCAAATATCCTATATTTTTGTTTAAAAAATGTAATAGATTGTGTTGAATGAAAGAAAGAGTTGTTTTTATTGACTAAAATATTACAAAAAAGGACAAAAATAGTAGCATAAATAAATAATTTTATTTATAGGGGGGTGGCAGAGGGGGTAATCTCTGAAAAACCCGCAGAAATATTGAGGTACAGTTTGGACACAAATAAAAATCTGCAATAAGTGAACTGCGGAGTAGCGAGGGACGATGATTCGCCAATTTGTCAAACTGTCACAGTGGCAACTACTGCCAAAGAGGACTTATTTGATGTCAGACTTTTGAATTGTTGGCTGGTAATGACAGGCTCCATGAGTGCCTGATATCTTAAAATAAGATCCATGTATCGGTAATCAGACATCCAAACCATCAAGCCAATTGGGAGACTATGTATTCGAAAAATTGTATCAATATCCTAGCTACTCAGCGGACTCTTTTTATTTTATTTTTATTATTACTTAGGCAACAATCATTTCACTTCTCTTCTGACTGCATTTGAATTGCAAATTGGATGTCAGATATTAAATGCAAATGTTTTTCAAATTTCTCAAATACAAATGATACTGTGGGAAATGGACAAGAAGTGATAGCTGATATTTGCTGTCTGTGTGGATGGGCCATTTCCTTACAATTACAGTATATCACAAGTGTTAAAGGGTTTTCTGATATTGTAGCATAAAATATTGTTTTACGAGAGGTTGCTTTTATTTATTTTTTATGGGGCAGCAAGTTCGGGATCATTGTTAGGTGTGCGAGAGTCAGTTGCCAACAGAGGTTCAAGATAAGTTCCAGAAAGTAAAAACCCTGCCACAGTTTGGCTTTAGCCACAGCTACATCCACTTAACCAGAACCATGCAGGTAGAAGCACCTTTGGCTAAAACCAAACTGGGGAAGGAGTTTTTTGCTTTCTGGACCAAGATTTGGCACCTCCGGTTGCCGTTTGTAATTTGCTCACCATTTTTTCTAGTTCTATCTAGTTGAGTTGCGCCATTCAATGTACAGCGGTCTTTAGATGCTCACAAGATTGTAGTCTCACAGTATGCACTCAAGAATCACAAGATTTCCTTTCAACAGGTGTAAAAATCTTGTGACATATTGCTGTGTTGTCAAATTTCGATTTGTAGTGTTTGCGTTCTATTATTACTGTGTGCTTGGGCTTCAGAAAGTCTTGAAACACGGCATCCCGGTGTTCCACATTTGAAAGACAGCTAACGAGTGTGTGTCTAGTTGTATCCTTGACATTTCATCACCTTTGAAAGTGTGTCAGGCATTATCAGCTATCCACAACCGCACGTGACATGGATGGACAGGAGAATGAGATTAGACCTCACTCAGCACGTCGGCAACTTCCCTCATACCAGATATAAACACATTCATCGCTCCCGTCGCAAATTACATTCCTTAAACACCTTATCGCACACTATTAAAAGCTAACACTGGCCTAAGCACAATGGAATGCCCTCTGTTGTTACTCTGAACACCACAGTACAAAGCCAGAATTTGTATGCGACAATCTTACCCAAAAAGAAGAAGCCACAATACCATTTCTGAGTATGTCTTCTTTGTAACACAATAAAATGTAATGTGACCTTGAAAGTAAAACTGGGGAACACGAAAGGCTCATGAAACTAAAACTGATGGAAATGCGAAGCCATGACAAAGAAACCTGGTATCATCATATCAGTAATGCAATAATTGAAATGAGAAGACAGCTCCAGGACATTCAATATTGTAAAAGAACACTGCAGGCAGAAGGGCAAACAGTCTTAGCCCCGCCCACCAGCCAGTCAGCCAGCCAGCCAGATGAATACTAACCCTTTGAACAAGTACCAACACATTCAGTGCAGGAACATATTAACATAATATAACTTTCTTAGTTGGTGTGCGTTGACTGAAACGTGTGCACAATTTTTCTAAGTGCCACACAAATATAATCACGCTCACTCACGCACTTCAAATGTTACACATTAATATGCCATAAATGGAATAAGACCTTTGAACTACAAACTCCAATTCCAATTAAGTTGCATGTTGTGTAAAATGTAAAAAAAAAAAAACTGAATATAATGATCTGCTCATCCTTTTCAACCAATATTCATTTCAACTGATGATTAAGCGTTTGGGAATGGAGGACGCTAATTGTTAAAGCTTTATAGGTGGAATTTCCCCCCATTATTATTTAATGTACACTTCAGTTGCTCAACAGTCCAGGGTCTCGGATGTCGTATTTTATGCTTCATAATGTGCCACATGCTTTCAGTAGGAGACAATTTCAAATGTGGACTCGTCAGACCACAGCACACTTTTCCACTTTACATCGGTGCATCCATGAGCTCAGGCCAGAGAAGTCGACTGCGTTTCTGGGTTTTGTTGAAATGGCTTTCGCTTTGCATGATAGAGTTTTAATTTGAATTTATAGATGCAGCGACAAATTGTGTTATAGCTCACAATGTTTTTCTCAAATTTTCCTCAACCCACTTGCAAATATCCTTTACATAATGGCGCTGCTTTTTCTGTTGGAGGGATTAAATGTCACGAGCATTCAGTGTTGGTTTTCAGTCTTGCCGCTTACATGCAGAGATTTCTCAAGATTCTCTGAATGTTTTGATGATAAATTGCATCATGGATGATGAAATCACTCCATTCCTAGCAATTGTACGTTTAAAACGCGGTTGAACTAATTTACTCACACAGTTGTTCACAAAGTGGTAAACTTCCTCCCATCCTTGCTTGAGAACAACTGAGCCTTTCGGGCATGCTCCTTTTACGCCCAGTCATGACACTCACCTGTTCAGCGTTCACCTGTGGAATGTTCCCAACAGATGCGGTTTAAGCATTAGAATTTTCCAATCTTTTGTTGGCAATATGCCAGCTTTTTTTTGGGCGTTAAAGGCATCACATTCAAAAGGAGAGAGTATTTTTGCAACAAAAAATAAATAAAATACATAATAATAATAAAGTTCAATAGTTAGAACATTGAATATCTTGTGTTTTTATATGTAATTGAATAAGGGTTGAAAAGGATTTGCAAATTGTTATTTTTACATACCTTTCATATAACGTTCCAACTTCACTGGAAATGGAGTTTGCATGAGACAAAACTTGTTAGAATGATCAAATAGGGAAAAAGAACAAAATGCCAAATGCCTGTGTTAAAGTGAAAGATTATTTATGGTTTCTTTCTTTCTTATCTACTTGGCAACATGATACCGTATGTTCTGTCAATCCTATTATCGACTGTTGCCAAGATACAGCCACTAAACCATACACCCGAACACCAGCCATATAAATCATGCCTATTCCAAGTCTAAACTTGATAGCCTCTCCTCCCACTTGTGTAAAAATGTATCATAACGCTTATTTTAATGTGATCCCTCCTTGCAGTTGATATATGAAGTTGCAATGTAGCCCAACAGGGAGGGAAATACACCATGTTGACACGGAATGGATGGAGACGGTGCCTACTGACACAGCGTTGGCAGCGTAGCTGTCTGTTTCTGTGCCACTGACCACTCGGCAGTGCGGCGGGCGAACGTGAGGAAGAGCGCACATGTCAAAAAGATGACTAAAGCGCGTGACAATATCCTCCTCTAAAGGCCCTCCCACTTGACAAAATCTTTACCGTTTAGAACTGTGATCTATGTGTCCTTTTATTTTTATTTCATTTGCAGAGGGAACATCACGTCTTCAATCTTGCACTGCGTTTATCCATTCTTCCACTTCAACTTCACTGCTACACAATTGAAGGAAACACAACAGGACCTCCATTTGGACTTAACGTGCAGCCGTTAAAAGCAGTGGATTGCATTGCTTTTACAATCTTTTCTTTGTGTGTGTGTGTGTGTGGGGGGGGGGGGGGGGGGGGTTGTCAGTGGAAGAGTGGTTGTCTCAAAAACCCCTTGGTTATGGGTTCGATTCCTGGCCCCTGGGGCCATGTCAAAGTGTCTTTGGGCAAGATGCTGACGCCAGCAGTAGGTGAATGGGAAGTCAGTGTGAAGCGCTTTGAGTTCTGTAATAAGTGGAAAAGTGATAGACTATGACCATTTTTATTAACTGTCTCGCTAGTTCCTTTTTTTGTAAATTATTTCTAAAGCTTAATTTTAATTTTCAAAAGTCTTAAAGCTGAATCTCATGCTCCTTTCTATTTTTATTCAGATTCAAGCCTTTGACTATCTTGTTTACAGTCTTTTTTTTTTGCTTTCACATTTTGTAAGGGGCCCTAACAATAATATCAGATTTGAATTTAAACTATTCTGTAAAAGACACTCAGCACTGAAGATCTTAAGATTTTATTCACACGTCACCACATTGTTGAAAAGCCACTGTCTGATTTTACTACCAAGCTAGTAACTTGATATATCCTGTAGTTCTCCCATTGTTTGACAAACATTTGTGTTATACATTTCGTGGATAGGACAGCGGTCATCAAATGGCCTCATAATGACGTTAAGCTTGCATTGATGGAGTATGTCAGATAGGTGCTTTTACGCTGTACTTGCAAATTTGCTAGGTATACCTGATACATCCAGTATCAGTGTTATGTTTCGGTTTTGTGGGGTTGGGTTTTTGTTTAGTTTGGGATTTTTGTGTCCTTCTGTGTCGTCTCCTTTGTTATGTTGTCCCTATCTTTCCCTTGTCTCATCAAGCTTTATGTGATCCACCTGTGTTTGCCTGACCTTCCTCATGTGTCAACCAATCAGTGCCCCTTGCCAATTGTGTCTTGCCCAGGTGTGTCCCGTCTTGTCAATTAGTGTTGGTGTATTTAGGCTACGTTCACACTGCAGGCCCAATTCAGTTTTTTTTTGTGTGTGTTAAATCCGATCTTTTTATGGACTGTTCACATTACAAAAACAAATGCGACTTCAATGTGAACACAACGCGCCTGTGATGTGACTCGCGACGTCACGTTGCAGAGTTTATGGAAATAAATATGGCCCGACAAATTATGAGCAGGGCTGAATTTCTACTGTCGCCACAAATGTCAACTTTATGCTTCATGTTTCAAGTGTGATTAAATTAAATGTTTAACAGCTTTGTATATATTCACAGACGTGTCAGTAGTCTCCCTTCTAAGCACGCTCTCCCGCCCGCGCAGAGAGCATATCAGGCTTTTGATGACGTATGAATCGGACGCGTGCGGATGAGCGTTCACAGTGCAGATGCATCGCATACATATCCGATTTATATCCACATACGAAAGAGGCCGAGGTCGGGTGGGAAAAAATCGGAATTGTACCGTTCACACAGCATGAAAAAAACTGATACTTGTGAAAAAATCTGAATTGAGCTGCCGTGTGGACGCAGCCTCTAGCCAAGTCTACTCATTGCCACATTCAGCCACACATACAGATGGATATTCCACACTGGAAGTTAAGTTATAATTTTGGGAGCATCAAAGGCTTGTTTTATATACAATAGCTGTACATTCACAACAAGATAAAGCAGACTTTGCTATCTTGGATGGCAGTCAACACAAACCTGGAATGGTCATCACACTAAGAACAACTGGGGAGTAAGAGGGAATTAGAAGATAACAAATTTGGGAAGGCACTTACCATCTCCCTAGTGTGGTTTAAAGGTACAGTGTGTGGAATTTAGTGCTTTTTAGTGGTGAACTTTTAGAATGCAACGATTTTGAAGCACGCACACACTACATATATATATATATATATATATATGTGTGTGTGTGAGTGTGTGTTATAAATATTGGGTTTGAAATAATAAATAAAATAATAAATAATAAATTAATTATTAGTTCACTACTAGATGCTGCTAAATTAGACACACTGTCTCTATAAGGTGAACCTTGTCTACAAAACACACAAATACAATGAACACATCAGAGCCATCGATGTCAAAAGGGCAAAGGAATTAAACACCCACACCCACACACACATACATGCACAACTGCCAAAAATAGAAACTGTCTCAATGTCACTGGTCTTGTTTACCTTGTTTGAGGGTTTTCAGCATGAAATATTCACATTAGAGCGTTTCACCTGAAGCCAAACAACAAAATTTGCAAGAATCTGGTCACAAATTGCAACTCTCTCCAACTTGCTCTCGCATGCCTATTCGGCTGGGAGCAAAGTGTCCTTGAACAAGAATCACAGACAAAATAAAATATATGGACTGAGTCAGACACATGGGAGCACATGCATACTTTACAGTGCACACAGTTCATGTACACGTGATATGCAGGGGAAGGCATGAGACCCTGCAAAGGCAGAAAGAGAAGAAGTGGACAGATTTCTGTGATCAATGGCTATTTCATAGAAATAGGAGAAAAACAGCAGGATGGATGTTAATGGCAGAACACAAAAATGAAAGCAATTTGACAGGATGCACTGGACAACGAGTAACAAGGCAGAACGTGACTGATGTGAAAGAAATCACAATTGGCGGCTCATCCTCACACAAAGTGGCTGAGCACTGCAATCTACTGGCACGCTGTAACAGAAATATTGCACCCCATTATCGTTGTTTTTTGCTACACTACTGTACTCACAGTATTGTTTTATTGAACAACAAAAACATGGCACTATTGTCAAGCAAAAATCAGATTGCTACAAAGAGAGGAAACCGACAAGAATAAGGGAGAAAGTGCAGCTATTTTGAGAGGATGTTGGCAATGAGCCACCGCAACATCCCATGACTACACCAGCTGTCCACTGCAGCAACAGAGGCTCTTCACACTTTGCTTTAACATCTGCAATGTTTTGACTGCAACTGCAACTTATGGTATTAGCTTTGCACACTTGGTAGTAGGAAAGGTACTTTAGTACCTGGTCTTGCCATTGACAGAAAAGCTCCAATAGTGTCAAGACGAATAAGTACAACAACATGTAAAGATGAAAATGAGCCTTCCTAAATGGTTGATGTGAGCGAAAGGTGCAAGGTAGAGGAAAGAATGTGGCTGGCATATGAAACAAGCAATCATTTAAAACCAGTCTGTTTCACTTTCTGAAAATAGCACATCTTACTTTTCAGTCCAACAGGTTTCTGCACTAAAAGGCAACAAGCTGGGGCAGTTCTAAAGGCTACCAATATGGGCCACTGGTCTGGACAGTCTGGATTAAGTGTTAAATAAAGATTATATACAGTGCTACAATTTCTTTTAGCAATGCAGCAGAATTAAAAGTTTATCACAGTATCGTAGCTGTAGCATCGACAAGATGATCAATTTGAGTTTGACAAGCAATTGAATTGGCTCTTTGCACCAATCTACTACTCCCTAAACTCAATATCACTCCTTCATTTCCTGTTTTTCATGATTGGACAAATTGATTAATCCAGGTCAGGCACACAAGACGATTAATCCAGATGTGCCTGACCTGGATTAATCAATTTGTCCAATCATGAAAGTTCAGGAAGTAGTCGAGCTGAGCCCATTGTCCCGTGAACAGATACAAGGAATAGTTAACAGAATGGGGGCAATATAGCCTTCTTAAATTGCTTTTTTTTTGTTGAGTTAGGTCTGACAGCTGTTTTTAACATATTTTTGGGGTGCGGAATTCAAAATTGATCTCAGTTTTTCTCTATAACATCAAGTTTTCGAGCTACAGGATTACATTTTCTAAAAAAAAAAAAATAAAATAAAATCAATGTGTATGTATGCAAATAAAGCACCAGGATGCAAGATGGCATAGTTGGCCTGGTCTGCTTTTCCCCCAATTGCTGACTAACAGAAACTTCTCTTTAAAACTTGACTCAGCTACCAAGCAGAAGAACTAAACCCCCAGACGAGATTATCACATGCAGTCTCTGGATTAAAACTGGTCACACTTTCCATGACTGTGACCCGGTGACTAATTTGTAAATCCTAGCCATCACAGTGAGGCACCAGCCTGGAAACCAGACTCATCGCTGTGCCAGCGAGTGAGGCTGGACACAGTCACCATCAAGCGCAATCTTAACCAAACAGACAGCGAAGAGCAGAAGCTATGTCTTCTGGGCACTTCCTACACATTTGACCTAGTGTAGTTGCCGTAGTTGGCAAAACAAATATAGCCAAGCTTCTGCGCATTCTTACCGTTGAAATGTGTATGTAGCGCTGCTCCCAGTCTTATCTGTAGCATTTTCACCGTAGAGATAGAAAATAATGGGAAAACACAGCAGAGAAAACAATTAATTCAATTTAGGCGGCCATAACAAATAGCAACATAAAATGGCCGCCGGTGGCTTCACTCCTCGTGGCAGCATGTCAACATGATACATCATTGTTAGTCCATTCATATGTAAAAACATTATCTTGACACATCTTCTTTTTTTAATGACTGTGTTTCTGGTCATTTAACATTGAGTTTAATGCTGAAGGAAACAAACTATCATCTCTCCTGTGCGCCATTTTGAATGGACTTTCTCGCTAAAGAGTGACGTTGCTCACGAAGAATACGTCACAACAAATAAGCAAATTTGATTGTATGGTTTGATTTGAACTGAGATGAGTATCTTACTTTTATATATGCCTGGACTGTCAATGTGGCTTACTTCGTTGAGAGAAGTTAAGCCACTAGTGGCCATCTTACGTTGCCACTCTGGAAGGTCACTTAACTTGAATACATTGCATTCTCTGCAATTTTCACATTATTTTCAGCCTCAATGGCAAAAATGCCAACGTGTATGAAATACAGTCATACAGTTAAGTCTGGAACAAAGCACTACGTGTACAATTTCATTGCTAAGAAAAATACTTTAAATATTCTCTAATACAGGGAGTCTGCAAGTTATGTTGTACGCGACCTACGTCGTTTCGACTTTACGGCGCCCGTGCCTCGTTCGTAGCACATTCTTTTTAGTTAATTTCCCACAGTAATCACGCCAATATAAAGTTATTTAAAGTTGTGTTGTTGTTACCTCCAGCAATGGACGTCTATCGAGGAGGTCGGATCGCCATCAGGCGCATCACATTTCCATGTTTAAGTTTGAATTAGCTCCGCTCTGCCGTCAACAATGAATGTCCATGCGGAAACATGAAATATTGGTTGCTGTCAACAATGAATGCCATGCGGAAACATGAAATATTGGTTCCGGTTCTCCCGGGTAGCGCAAATATGTTTTAAAAAAGTACTTATTTTGATGTAAATATCAACTTTAACGGTAAAATCCAACTCAAGTTGAAATTCGTGTTACATCGCCAGAGTAGGATAAAGGATAAATAACCCAAATTGGGTCAAAAAGGGACTAACTCAACTCAAAGTCCAAAAGTTGGGTCAAATGAAGAACCCACAAAACAACCCCAAAATTGGGCTGCTTTGTGGGTTATTAATTAATTTTTTACCAACTTTTTGGGTTAAATAATTTAAAAAATCGGGTTGGTTCATTTTTAACCCAATTCAATTGTTGATTTGTGGGTTATTATTTGATTTGACCCAACATTTTGAATTAAATCATTCAAAAAGTTGGGTTGGTTTATGTTTCAGCAAATTCAGTTGGGTTATTCAATTAACCCAAGAAATTGGGTCAAACGAATAAACCACAAAATAAGACAAAAAATTGGCTGCTTTGTGGATTATTAATTCAATTTGTTTAATAACTCAAAAAGTTGGGTCGGTCCATTTTTGACTCAATTTGGGTTATTTTTTTTATCCTAGGTCAATGTTGAATATCTGGTGATTCATATCTTGCTTTATTGCTGTGAGGTTTGACGTTAACCTGTGATTTTCAGCGTATTTGGACCCCTTCTCTTCGTCTTCAAACTTGATGTTTTTGTCCACTGAGTTAATATGTTCTCTAAAGGCGTGCACTCCTTGGCTTCTAATTTTGACCCATATGTCATCCACATATCTGTATTTATTGGTGCTGTTCCCTTAAAAGGAACCTCGACTGTAATGACAAGTTTGCTCTATATCATTTATTTGGTGGTTTCTAACTCAACTATGAGATTCTTTTTTCAAAAATCATTTCCAGTTGAATATGTTTTGTAGGAAATTTATTTGGACGTACGCTGCCATTGTTATTTACGTCGCAACGCATTCAGTGCGTAGTGACGTAGAATGGCAGCAGGCTCTCTGCCAAGCAATGTGAAACGCCTATAAAGAAAGCAAGGTAAGCCTCCATAACTACCATTTACCAAACCTCAGATGAGACTGAGGTGAAAGGTCATTTATAGACAACCAGAACAGTCTAGTTGTGATCAAGTTTTGAGGACATGCACGTTAGATTAATTGAAGACTGTCCATACCTGTAGGTTTGAATGTGAAAGTGTGTTGGACTGGTGACCAGGTTAGGGTGTAATCCAACGTTCACCCAATGTCAGGTGGGATTGGCTGCACCTCAGTGACAGTGTGAATGGGAGTGTGCATGGTCGTCTGTCCCTGTACCCTGTGATTGCAGCCAGTGCAGGGTGTTGTCTGCCTTTCACCCAAAGTCACCCTGTATAGATTGCAGCGACCCACAACCCTGAATGGAATACGCGGTATAGAAAACGGATGGATGGGTGGACTTGACATGTTTATGTCCCTGCGAATGTGAATGTGTGCGCAACTTAAAACTGGACATGTCAGTGAAAAATGTCGCACCATGATTCATTTTCAGTTAATAGAGAGACATTAGGTCATCAAACAACAAGTTTCCAGTGACAGTCAATCACAGTGTGAGGGAATCCTCCTTGCATTCTGTCTTATGTAACAGACACACAACTGCCTTCTCTAATAGATGTTGGCTATTCTAACAGGCCGCCGTGAATATCTTTTTCCATTCTGGAGGAATGAATATGGGTAATTTTATACAGATACTGATAAAGTGTTAAGTCGAAGTGGCGTGGTTGAGAGAAGGTGGACCCAAATGAAGGGAAGCAGAGCGAGGAGGCAGAGGTGAAGTCCAAAAAAGGTTTTTAATAAAAATAAGCGAGGAGGCGCACGTGGCACTGGCCGGTACACACAAAAACAACAAGGTCCAAAATCCAAGTGTTAAAAACAGAGACGTGACGAGGAGACAGCAGGACGTGGGGCAACAAAAACAACAACGATGACGGACAGACAAAAAACGAGACTAAGGCCCCGTTTCAATGTATCCGCACAAGTTTCTTGCAGTTCGTCCACATGACGGCGCTGTTTCAGAGCTTGAAACCGATCACTTTTGTAACTGGACTTCAAAAACACTTCTGTGTGTACGAGATTCTTTTGAGGAACGAAGCCGGCTTTGCTTCGTGTGAACAGGGCCCAAATGAACTAATTGACACAACGAGAGACACCTGGACAAGACACACATGTCTTGGGGCACTGTTTGGCTGACGCAAGAGATAGGGCAGATAAGCACAGGTGGATAAGATCACACGTAACGAGACAAAGGGAGACACGAGAAAAACATAATAAAACATATTACAATAGAACCAAAAGTAAGCAAGAACTCACAAACCCAAACCAATGTCACCTTCCTGTACAATATTTCCCTACGATGAGAATGTATCCAAATACATCCAAATGAACCATGGAGATGTTTGCTGTGTTTCCCATCTTAAATTGTGCATAAAATATTGCATAATTTTTCCAAAGCTTGCTGGAAGGACTGAGCATGAACCATGACAAATTATTTTGGGGCTAATCTGGACAATGTAACATCTACATTTTGCTCTGATGAGACACACGCATTGGCCTTACTGTGTAGGTGCCAGCACGTACGAGTAACTGAGGTCTGTTCTAAAAATAGCTCACCAGTGATGGGACTTGCTAACACATTCACTGCCAAAGACGGCTATAGACGTCAAAGATCGATTTTTACCAGACTGGCAGTTAATGAGTTAAGAAGAATTAAAAGAAGGAAAAAAAAAACTTTTTTTTTTAACTTATACATATTTTATACATACATACATACATATATCTTAATTTACCAAATATTCTATATTTTGTTTAAAAATGTAATAGATTGTGTTGACGGAAAGAGCTGTTTTTATTTACTTAGGATAAAAATAGCAGCATAAATAAAGAATTTTATGGGGTACTCACTATTGAAAAGGCGGGGTGTATAATCTCTAAAAAAAAAAAAAAAAATCCCGGAATATGAAGGTACAACCCGTACAACCCGAGGTAAACTCCGCAATGTATGAGTTATGGACCTGAATAAAAATCCACGATAGAGTGAATCCACAATAAGTGAACAGTGAAGTAGCAAGGGACTACTATAAGGCTAAAACCAATTTTGTGCATACCTCGAGGGCTTTCAGTTTCCAAATGTGCCCAAAAATAATAACAATAAAAGCAATTTACCTCTGTCAGGGATTTTTAGACCAGATGCCCTCCCCGACAATAGCCACGCCATCCATTTTCCGTGGGTGGGCCTTCCAACGCTGACAATTATTTAGACCTTTATCTCTGTATACAAAGTCATCAATGTTACACATTGAGCCATCTGGCCTACAACAATATTTTGTGAGAATGTAACATTAAACTTATAATTTTGTAACTATAAAGTATGAATTTATTTATCCTCGACAAAAAAAAAAAAATCAGAAATTAGGGCCATTCTTTTTTCTTTTTGGCTGTTGACTAACAGGGTAATGATACTCATATGCCTACATTGTTTATGTCCAATCATGTTGTTTCCATGAATCCATTTATTTTCTATATTGTTTACCCTGTTCAGGGTTGCATGGATCAGGAACATTGTTACATAATTGACCAGGTATTGTGTGCATCTGCGAGAAAGACAAGTGGGATAGACTGTTATCAACTAACAAAGTGCAGGGATACCCAATCCTGCCAGAGGGATTTACAGGTCATGTGTGCGTACGTGCATGCGAGTGTGCGTGAGCGTGTGTACTGGAGAGGGAAACACTTTCATATTAGAAGTCAGGTTTTACTTTCTGGACCCTATCCAGAAGATGACTGTTCAGGTTGCGTCCTTGTACGCAAGCCGTGTGCTGTATCTATTTTGAACTTCCTCATTTATAAAGCCGTAAGACAGATGGTGTGAACAGCACTGATGCGCCAACACCGATGACAGAAATGGAAGCCTGGCTACAGATGAGAAACAACCTGCAATGCGACTGCGGTACTTGGAAAGCTCCTCTGCTGACACATGTTGCCATGGTGTATTGAGTAACTGCCATAACCTCTTGCCACTGACCCTTACTTCTGCGGGTCAGTCACTTGAGCTTGGGGTGAGTGTGCGTCAGGAAAGGACGAGCCGGTTCAAGACAAGAGCACAAAATTGGTGAATGATTGCTTGTGTCTGTATCAAGTCATTGATGGAAGTGTTTTCTCTTTCGTCAACAGAAATCAGAGCGCCATCAAGTCACCTAAAATTTGATTTCAATGTCCATATTTGTGATGATCTGTTGTCTAAACTTGTTATTGGTTTGTAAAGATGGTGTAATTTGTGGAACAGAGAAAATCCATGAAACCACAGGGATAATATACACAATCCATACAGGAAGCAGGAGCTAATGCTGCATTCGAGGAAAGTCGGAAATCGGAATTATCCCAGTTGGATTTTCCCAGTTCTGACCTGAAAGCTTTCGAGGCGAAAGTAAACACACAAAATGGTGGATAGTGATAAATTGTTTTTTTGTTTTGGTCCTCAAAACATATTTTGACCTCCAGCAAACTTGTCTTCTCGCAATTTTGCTTCATTTGTGTATTTATCTTATTTCATAAGCATTGCATACAGTTCAGTAGTTCACTGTATAATTCCATGCAGATAGTGGCTGTCATGAAACCTATGTTGTGTTATGTGACGTTAGGTCCAATATTTATGAATGAGGAAAGCCATTTAGTTTTATACTCAAGTAAATCGTGTTTTACTATATTCACAGTGTGTGTTTTCATAGGGGTCACCATTGTAAAGTGACATCACAATGAAGTCCCCCCGAGTTCAAGGGGGCGTTCCCGTACACACTTACTGGTATGAAGTCGGAAAAATCAGACTTCCCACCTTCCTCGAATGCAGCATAAGATTCGAACCCCGAGCTCAGAACTGTCAGGCAGACATGTTAAGCACTATTTTAGACTTCCATAATATCAAGTAAGTGGTGTCCGGTATGCCCTGATTATTTAAGCACTACAACCAAACAAACTCACTTGTTCAATGTATCAATATGTCCCTTCTTTCAAGAGTACTTAATAATAATTGTGACTGTTAACCATAACTGACTTGCAAAAAATAGATACTGTATTTATTTCTGGGTAATTTG
The DNA here is from genome assembly GCF_051991255.1 of Vanacampus margaritifer. Classification (NCBI taxonomy): domain Eukaryota; kingdom Metazoa; phylum Chordata; class Actinopteri; order Syngnathiformes; family Syngnathidae; genus Vanacampus; species Vanacampus margaritifer. Next base: position 20,439,618 of record NC_135439.1, on the reverse strand, counting down.
CATGAAAAAAATGGGAAAATAAGTACAACAAAATACTAATGAAGTGAATTATAACAATATCTACTGTGGTCGTTTGTGAAACTCTCATGTAGCCCAGCACGCATGCATTTGCAAGTCAGTGCATTGCAACACAGCTAGTGGATTCTTCTCAGAAAAAGCTGTCCCCCTGTTCTTGGCGTTAGTTCAAGAATTAGTGGGTGGGTTCATTACTTTCTACTCAGTCAGTCTGCCAGGACAATGGCTCTGTTTTGTCTCAAAGGACACCAGTCACACACTTGGGCTGTGTGCATAATAGAATGTTATGTCACAAAAGCATCCACAGCGGCACTGTCATTCGAAAAACAGCTTAGTAATTCATTTCTCCGTTCTTGTGACGTGAGTTCAGAATTGCTAGTTGTGCAAAACAATATGAAATATTTAGTTTGTTTGGCGGGAGGAAGCCTAGTGGGACATCTTGATTTATGTTATTCCGTCAAGCTTAACTCATCTGTCGTTGCCTGGAAGGCTTGTCATAAAGATGACCCAAGGCATCCCGAGAATTGAACTCCAACCTTCTGAACATGCTTGGCCTTTGAGTGAGGACAGCGTGCACAAATCACTCGGGAAGAAAATATAAGTTGTGCAAGTAAAGACGACGTAATCAAACCAGTAAAAATAAAAAATAAAAATAAACACCCCATATGAGCATGTATAAAATGGCCACTAGACAGCTTTTCCGAATCTTCAAACTAATTGTCATCATTTAGTTGTTTTGATTGACTTTTGAGGTTCTCATCTGAAATATTGGACACAGTGCAGCGGACTAAATATGATTTTAAAAGAGTAAGGTAATAAGCTCCAGAAGAGTCTTGCATTCGGCAGTCAGAGCCAGCTCTATTTTACAGTTGGCCTTCAGAAGTTAAGAAGCAGAATTAATACGTATTAGATCTATGTATCATTGTCAGGCTATTTAAAAAAAAAAAAATGATGAACCCTTTTTCTATTGGGAGCATTTTAACCTTATAAAAGTGTGACTTATAAAAGTATGACTATTTGTGGGTTAAATGTTTTGAGGCTTTGTATAACAGTTCTCCTCAGTTTCACTTAAGTTGTGTTTTTAGAACTGCACAGTGGACCAGATTAAAAGCTCTTGCAGGCTGTGTTGGGCCCTCTGGTTGTAGATTCCACTCATTGGTGCCCCACAGACTGATGCCTATTGAAAAGCAAGTCATCAAAAAGGCCAAAGCCATAATGATCTGTAAGAACATTCTGCTTGGAGGTCCTTCGCTCCAGTTTAAGATTTTACAAAGAGGACCAGAGCCATAAAATAACAAAATTCATACAATGTCACATTGTTTTTATTCGTCAACAGTCTAGTTTTTGTCTGTATAGTGCACTTTTCCTAAACCGTCTTGATGGTTTTAAATTGAATTCACTTTACTTTACTACATAAGAAGCCTAACTGTATCTACCGGTAACCCCACCTCCTGAGCAATCACCTTCACCTTCAAGTAAAAGAGGCCAAACGATCCTAAACTTTCCCATCCAACATACTCAAAAATGAATGACCTGCAAGGATACACTGGTCCACTCCAGCACTCAGTCCCCAATGCAAGTGGACAACAATAGCAGAAAAATTGAAAATTTATACCAGCATGTACCGTGGAGATAAAAAGTCTTGCCCTGGTACGATGCTGTTTAAAAAAAAAAGAAGAAGAGAGAAATCATAAAGCTGAACCGAAATAAAGTTCAGCGGTTTTCCTGATTTTCATTTCTGCATGTTTTTTTATTATTTACTTTTTATAAATAAATGTGCTTTGTTTGGCTCCAGCTCATGAGGACAAGCGTAACAGATGATGGATGGATGGATGGATGGATGGATGGATGGATGGATGGATGGATGGATGGATGGATGGAAACACCACAATCATACATCCAGAACAACTGCAGAATAGCTTCACCAGCAGAAGATTATAAGACGTTATGGGCTGGTCCAGCCAGAGTGCAGACCTGAATCCAATTAAAAATCATAGCAAAAAATTGTGTAGTTTTTGCATAGGTAGCAAACAAACCAATAAACTTTATTTAAAAGAAAAAAAACTCGCTAATGCTAACAAGCCACCCTGTGTCAGTATGACATGGCATAGTCATCGCCTACAAAGCAAAGTTTGCTCAATGGCAGACAGGCAATGGTAGAAATCACACTGCTCCGGTTATGCAAGCCCTGAACCAAAGCCCGATTGTGTGAGACCTGCTCGGGAGTGGAGAGATCAAGGAAGGAGTCCAGATTAATTAGAGCAAAAACATCCTCTCCATGCCGTCTGTTAGGTCATCCTCCACCTGCAGTCTTAATTCGCTGAGTGGAGATGACTGGCAATGTCGCGTTCGGACCTTTTGGTAAAGAAGAAAGGCACCAGGAAACCAAATTAAAGCGATGGAAAAATGCAGCGACAGCCACAATGGCAAGCGTGAGACCTTGCTTAAGCCTGCACACAGGATATTACCTTGCTCCAAATTACATAGCAACACATTACAAGGCGGAACGACCATCAATAAAAGTACGTAAATACTTTACAATCCGTGTCCCATTACGCTTTAACATGATTAGGCTGACTTTGTTAAATGCAGTAATTGCATTTAAATAAAAGTTGATTCCAGTGTCTGACGTAACACATCTGGCTTGAAACGTTCATGCCACCCAACAAGCCTAAAATGTGCACACAAACACACACACACACACACACACACACGCACACAAACACACAAATAATACCTTTTTATTCTTCTGTCAGTCTCTCCACAATGTGAGTTCTCTGGACTGCTTTCTGCTTGTTTGTTATCAATGGACTGTTGATTGGTACATCAAGCACACAGCCAACCGGCCATTCAGACCAATTTCAATGGGGATGACGCAAATCCTCAGTCCTGTTCAGGTTGCTTGTGGCTCGGGCCTGCTGTTGGACCGCGGCCTGCTACAAGATGTACAACATGGGCCAGAACATCCGAGAAAGAAAGTACCAGAAACTTGCAAAACAGACCTGGGCATTTTAGTGAGATACATTTTATTTTGCATACAGAAGCTGATAAAAACAAATGATCTTTGAGTGACATAACCGATTGCTTGACATTGACATTATTATGATATATCATGGACAAATTATTTGTCCATTCATCCTTTTTCTTTGCTTGTCCTCATTTAGGGTGACAAATTAGCTGGACATTATCCCATTGACGTAGGGAAGAGTCACCAATAAGATTTAGGGCTCTTAAAGATTTTGACAATTTAGTCTTCAATTAACCAAATAAATACGTAAATACATTTAGAGTAAAAATTTGGTATTGATTGAAGATTCTCATAGAAGTATAATCAATCTCATGCATATTGTGAGTTGGGGTGAATTCGGGCTGTAATTCTTTAACAATATTGCCACCTAGTGCCAGTTTAGTTTATTGTTGCTGCAGGCTCATTTCAATTTAAAGAGAAAAGAAACGAGTGTGTGTGGGGGTGGGGTGGGGGGTGGGGGGCTTCACTGTAAAAAGAAAATGTTGGAAAAGTTAAAATTGTGGGAAAGTTTTGACATCGCTGTTGACGTTATTTATATGCAGTCGAAATGTTTGTTGTGAATGCAAGTTTAAACGTCACATTTTGCAAGTGGGAAAAAACAATATCTGCTGTCCAGCACAAGATTTGTTTATTTTATGTTATTGAAAATAACACAAAATAGGGGGAGATGTCATATAATGATGCTAGATTTGTGTGTGTGTGTTTTTTAAATCACAAACAACAGACAACACAACTTTCGAATGATAATCAATACAATTGAAACATTCACTCAAGATAACATAAACAAATACAAAACAAAGAATAGATAGATAGATAGATAGATAGATAGATAGATAGATAGATAGATAGATAGATAGATTGATTGATTGATTGATTGATTGATTGATTGATTGATAGATTGATTGATTGATAGATAGATAGATAGATAGATAGATAGATAGATAGATAGATAGATAGATAGATAGATAGATAGATAGATAGATAGATAGAAAAGGTAAATACTAAACAAAGACAAATACAACAAAAAGGTTATACTGCAACATACTAGAGGCTTGAGAAGTCATAAAAAATATATTTAAATTAGAGCAAATCTCCACTATTTTCAAAGCTAAATTTGTGTTTGTGCTGTGCATATACAGCTACATGGCAATTCAGTACTGTCAATACCTCGCGGAGTCTCGCCAGAGTGTTCATCACGCTCAAACAATCCACTTATTCTATGTCTGACTCTAATCGAGGAAGGATGCCCCTTTTTATAGTTCTGTGAGTTTTCACTCCCGTTGCGCCAGTTGAAAACAGTTGAAAACAACAACACCGTTGTTTTTCGACATGCCTAGTGGGAAAAGAGCAGACAAAACGGACGAGACGGAGGCCTTAAAGACTTCTATTCTCAGATTTGAGAGCACCATATCCGAAATGAGTAAGCAGATGCTGGTATTGAGCCAAAGGATGGATCCAAATCAAAACCAGGAGCTTCTGAAGGAACTCCAACAGCTGCGGATTGAGAATCAGGACCATAAGAAGACGTTGAAAGAAAAAGATCAACGCATTGCTGACTTGGAGAAACTGGTACAAGAGCCTGATTGCTGAAATAAGTACTTTAGCCTGTACAACATGGAACTAGTGTACTGGTCTTTAAGTGCTCTGGACAAGATCTTCTCAACAATGAGAACTGGACCTGGTCAACACCCGTGTCTGGAAATGCCGCTCGCTGTGTCTAGACTCACTCAAAGTTGAAGACGCTGAAGATCTCTACCTGTTCGTCACGCTGGTGGCTGGGATGCTTCTACTAGGGATCGGAGCCCTCTGGCTGCATCGAATGCGCAGAAAAATGCAGGATGGGCAACAACAAAAAAAGGCGATGGAAATGGCCACAGTGGCTGTGAGGACCATCACTGGAGTGCAAGCCAGGCTGTCCAAGGCCTGTGACGACATGTCACGGGTGAAGAACGACCTAGCTAGCTGCATCCAATGTCGCCACGACCAGAATGGGAATTGACAATCTGGAGAGAATTGCACGCCGGAACGCAGCGATGAACAGGAATCGAGATGAGGAAGAAACTGATTGAAGGGTGAGGCTGGATGCGGGCTGCCAATTATCCTCAACTATCCAATGCTACTGGACCTAACTGATTAACAAGAGAACAAATCAACGTTTTGATCAACAAACTCTATTGGGAAGATGAACTTTTTGTATCAATCAACAACTTATAATTATACAACTAGTTGTTTGACGAATTACCATTTTGATTTTCTGCATCTTAGTATATTCTGGGGACGGTAATTAATAAACTTCGGCTTCATCCCGTCAGCCCTTTTTCTTGTCGGGTGCAATTGTATGTGAAAATTGGATCTTGTAAATTGTCTCAATGATTGTCTTGAAGGAAAAATGAACAAATAAAACAAAACAAAACAAACCTTACACAAACTTGGTCTGTGAACCCGGGCCGCCTGCATCAAAGCAAGCGACGGTTGCACATGCGTGTTAAGTTGGTACCCTTTTGAAAAGACAAGAGCCTCCTTTGCTATACACTTTCGTTCTCCCAGCAGCTATTTCGGCCAAATGCCCTGTCAACAGTCGTACCAGTTACTCCAGCAGAGGGCAGTGTCTCCTAATGTTTTTTTTTCTTTCATTATTGTAATACAAGCCATATACACATTACAGACCTAACTAACAGCCTAACAAATATACCAAATCAGTTTCACATCGTGATTGCATGGGACTGGATGGATTTATGAACACTTCCAAATATCCCTAGAACATCAAACTTTGCCACTTGTCCTGATACAAGAGGGTGTGTAGTGTGTGCATACTTATGCAACCACATTAACTTACTTTCACCTTCCCACTTAAAAATATATTTTTAATTGAGTTGTACAGGTTATAGGTCATATTGTGGATTCATATCACAAAAACCTGGTCTTTGAACTGGGGTGTGTAGACTTTTCATTACTTACAAGTTACCACCAGTATGTTGTTCATATCTAAAATGGTGCTTGACTAATATACTTTAAAACACGACTGTTCCACTAAGACGTTGGTGGTCTCAGTGTACCGCCTATGTTTGAATGCTGCTGACTGATCACCCTAAAGCCTGAATCCATCATACAGTAAGATGAGCTTTTTTCTTTAGACTGCAGAGTTCATCCCACACAGTAGAAAACCCCACGCATATTCAAAGCGTGTTGGCATCTTTTAAACAAAAGTGCACTGGATGGCTCAATGGGATAAATATGACCTGATCGGATGCAGAAAATGTACAGCACCTTAATCATGATAAGCAGTACAGGTAATGAATGGCTGGATGAAACTAATCAAATCTTGAATAGTACAGTATTTTAAGAGCCATTTTAAGAAGTGGAAAGTGCAAAATTCACAAATAGACCAGTTTGTCATTTATTTATAGACTCAAATCAAAATACAGTACATTCACGTAAGTACATCATCATGAAAAAAAGAGAGGAAATACACGTTCATAAAGTATCAACATACATCTTTCTGGTTGTGTTTACATTCAACAGTGCGTGAGACATCCCATGGCCTCTGCGATGAGCTTCAGTGTGCGCAAAGCGTGAGAGCAGAGAACACACAAACACGCGCAACAGAATTATATTACTCCTATTAAGTAACCACTTCATCTGCAGTGACACTTCGTCCCATTAGTTGTATTCGCGCCGAGCCATGCGGGACCAGATGTCTGGGAGGCGTCTGACATGAGCCAGCTGCAACCCAAACAACATCTACAAAACGTCTGCCTAAGATCACATGGGAACCAAGACTGCTGCTTTACATTGCAATTCTCCACTTTGTATATACAGCATGTACATTTGTGTCATTTTTAAGGAAACAATTGTTCAAATCTAAAACAAACAAAAAAAAGGGAACAAAATTATTTTTGGCAACATCTTAGCTGTGATATAATCCATAACAATAAAACAATAATAATTAGGATTGACCAAAAATAAATAATTAAATAGAATAATAATGTTGAAAGTAGGGGTGTCAAAATTTGTGAATTTCTATTAATTTTGAGTTAATTTAAAGTTTCTTTAACACCACAAAAAAAAAAATTAACGCACAATTAATGACCTCCCCTTACTTGGAAAGCCTGTACTGGGGGAATCCCCATCAAAATTTAGTAGTAATGTAATAATAATGCATATATTTGTGGAGACTCCGGTCAAGATTTATCTTACCATTTTAAAAATGTGCAGAATTTCACGTTACTTCATGTTAAAGATTAGATGGCTATTAATATGAAAAGAAAAATCCACTGAGCTGTCACCAGTGTCTTACAAATGCAATTATGCCATCTAGTGGCAGAGAAAAAAATGACCTCAACACAAATTAATATCACATTCGTTTTTTTACAGTACAGTACATCTTTTTAGTTTTAACTCAATTTTATTAATTATTATGAAATTGCTGTATCAATGACTAAAAGATGCAGCCATATTTCTATTAGTTTAACAATTTTTGACACCCCTAGTTGAAAGTGTATTAATTGTAACTAGACAAAGTGCAATTTCTGCAGAAATTGAGTAGGAATGCTAAAAAGCTGAATGCTATTAGCTGAATGCTAAGATTTAAATGCATGTGATTATGAAGTAAATTGAAAGAAATTAGGTGAAACTTACACATTTTTTATTGTAGTTAAATGACAAATGAATAAAAAGAAAACTTGAACTACAAAAATGTCTAGATTGGGATTTAATCATTTCAGAGAAATTATAATCCATTTCCTGATATGATAGTCAGTTGGTATCGAACCATCGAATGTACTAAAATTTGATCCAAGCAGGGTTTGAACCCAAATTCTCTGTGGTGTGAGGCAATCACTATAAGAAAAGTAGGTGTGGAAAGTGGTACTAAGAAAAAGCTCAATGTCAGTCCCATTGAAAATGAATGGGGGAAAGTTGATATTTAACATTAAATTGTGCGAATATTGTAAGTCATGTGAAATCGGACGATATATATATATATATATATATATATATATATATATATATATATATATACCCCGGGAGGCATGAATTTTTGAATAAAGTTGAAATTTGAACGGTGTAAATCAGAAGTATCTGGGAGTTGTTACATGGCAAAAAAAGTGTGGAGAATAAAAATCACAATGACATATGTGGGAATGCTTCATGCAGCATTCCCACAATAATGAATTGAGTGCTGCAGAGCTTGTTAATGCAATGGACTGAACACCATTTCATTATATGTCAGTGTCCCAAAATATCTGCATCTACACCATAAAATACTGTTTTATCAAATGAACAGATACATGCAATTAATTATTCATACCCTAACAGACTTTGACTTAGTGGGCATACAGTTTAATTATAATTGAATAATTTAGTGGGCATAACAAAATGAAATGCTGAATAACAGGCAGATGTTTTGTGAAGACTAACTTAAAACATTTTGAAAGATATTCCATGTTGATTTTTTCATGGGTTTTATGTAAAAACATAGTTTGATAGACTGGTATAAAAGCTAATGAAGATCATTAAACATACAACTCACCATTATGCTAATTGCAGTTGTTGTAATTAGTGTGTAATCTAGTTTGTTCCCTTCCAAAACCTCGAAATTCATATTCCACAAACACAATATTTCTTTGAATTATTTTGTTTATGGAGCAATCCTCTCACATATCGTATGTTCCTGAAGGAAGGTCAGTATGAAAATACATTTTATTTTATCATTAGAGGCAAATTATAGATACACGTACATTTCAATAATAACACTGTAACATCTGACCATACAGTAACAACTTAATCATTTAATCAATGCATTTTAATATTTCACATTTGCTCATAATGATCCTCTGCCCCCCACTATGAATATGAACCTCCTACACTCTGACATAATTAAACCTCAGCACCATATTTAATGCGGTACACACTGTGCTTGTAAATATACACCAGGGTTCCGTTGTATTCGTGACTAAAGACACGACATAGCACAAAATTAAGGTAGAGGTCATATGAAACAAACTTTAAATATTTATACAGTCATTTACATTCATTCATTCATTTACATTCTTTTAAAGCTGTCTTTGAGCGTCTGAGTGGGTGGCAAATGTGATCGTCTGTTGGCTAAGCATATTTTTTTGGGAGCAGTTACATAAGTGTTGCTGTGAGAAGCTTCATCATACAAGTTCCCATGTAAACAGCATCCGATGAGGTAAAATACACTTTTCCCAAGCTATATCGTGGATCATCATTCACAACTCAGCAAAATAGCAGCTTTTCAAGCGATTGTTAATTTGGGGTTTGAACAGTATATTAGTAAGTCAGATTTTCCATCATGCCACACACAATATGCCGAGCAGCAGAGAGGTCAACTGGAAAAGTTGAAGTGTCATTAAAGAGATACTTGATTCATTTAGCCATTTTCAGCAGCATGAAGTTCATATTTTGTCTAGAATTAGGCTAATTTGATAACTTCATTATTTTTCACGTACAAACAATACCTTTAAAAACACATTTTGCCACTTGTTATCAACTTAAAAGGAACCCCGACTGTAATTACAAGTTTGCTCTACATTATTTATTTGGTTGTTACTAACATAACTATGAGATTCATTTTTCAAAACTCATTTTCAGTTTAATGCATTTTGTAGAAACTTTATTTGGGCGTATGCCGCCATTGTTATTTACGTCGCAACGCATTCAGTGCGTAGTGACGTAGAATGGCGGCAGGCTCTCTGCCGAGCAATGTGAAACGCCAATAAAGAAAGCAAGGTAAGCCTCGTAGCGTTCCTAAAGAAACAACATGTGATCGGGAGAGTCACCCTCCCCCACGTCGTGCTCTCGTCATTCACCAGACGCATTCAAGAACTTTGATCGTCCCTTTAGGAACGCTACGGAGATTACCTTGTTTTCTTTAATGGCGTTTCACATTGCTCGGCAGAGAGCCTGCCGCCATTCTACGTCACTACGCACTGAATGCGTTGCAACGTAAATAACAATGGCGGCTTACGTCCAAATAAAGTTTCTGCAAAATGTATTAAACTGGAAATGATTTTTGAAAAATGAATCTCAAAGTTATGTTAGTAACAACCAAATAAGTTATAGAGTCAACTTGTCACTACAGTCGGGGCTCTTTTTAAAATGACATCACATGTACTCAGGGCTCAGCTAACAACCAATCATGGCTCAGTTTGCTAACATCACATGACCAAACCCAAAAAACAGATGAGCAGTGATAAATAAGATTAAAAAATTATTATTTTTTTTAATTTTGTAACCCCCCCCCCCCCCCGAGATGGATAAAAAGGATAAAAACAGGTGGATTTTGCTGCTTAATTCATATTCCACAAGCGCAGTGTTAATCAGAACGTCGTGTTTAGATTAGTGGGTCTGCATAGAAGATATTGTAATAAAAATGTTTTGACTTGACTTCCCCTTTAATGCATGTGGAAGCAGTAAAACTACTAATAAAAAAAAAGTTATATGGCCTCGAAGATTTTCGCCTATTGGGCTGGGTCTGGAACATTTCCCCCCGCAATAAACAGTAATTCACTGTATTACAGAATATACACTTGAAAGTTTATTGTCTTGTGACGTTGTTCAACCTCAGAGGTGTGGACAACATCCCACCCGAGGTAACTGCTCGCTCTGTTTGTTGCTTATTGTTCAAAAGCGTATCCAATAGGTGCACATCTGTTTGTCAGCAGCTATCTCGCACTAGCTTCACGCTCTAGTGAGGGTGGAACACATCTGTGGCTTTTATTTTTGAACCATTAGCACGTGTGCATGTGTTTCACAGCGCCTCAGCCAAGCAGCGGTCAGATCCTTCGCTGGCCTCCAGCCGCACCTGCCGGCTGCTTTTTCTGTTTTCCACCCAGGTGTTGTGGATGACGGTGCCCCCTGGCGAAGGGTCCACCTGAAGCAAGGACACCACTCTCTTTTTAACCTTGGCCCGAAGAGCACGGCGCAGCTTTTGCCGCGTGAAAGCGTAAAGCAGAGGGTGGGACACTGTGGTGCCGTAGGCCAGAGCCAGGAACCACAAGCGGAGGCTGACCAGGGGGTCGCTGGGACCTATGGCCAGGATTAGCATGTTGACTACAGACAGGGGAGCCCAGCAAGCGAGGAAGGTGGAGATGATGATGAGGGACATCCTGAAAACGCGGCGCTGGCGCTCTCGCCGGTCTCGGTGGCGCCGCACGGCGCGCCGCAGGGCGATGATGGCCGACACGGAGGCCTGGACGCCCATTGTGGCGGGCATATGGCTAACAGCCCCTGCGTCGGACGTGACCAGTGGGGCAGAAGAAGACATGGCAGGGGGGGAGGTTGCTGTGGGAGTGGGCGATGAAAAAGGTATGAGGGGAGGGTGGCTGAGTTGTTTGGTGGCATCTGCGGTGCATTGCTCCCTTTCCAGCTTGCCACTACTAATCATCTTCAGCTTGGTCTTCTTTTTGGGGGCTTTCATGTGGAGCGCTGTGCAGGAGGGGCCTATGAACCTCTGAGTCTTCTTCATGTGGGTGCCAATTCTGAAATTTAACGCCCTCAGGATTCTGGAGTAGGTGAACAGCATTGCCGTGACAGTGGTGAAGAATATGGGAACCTGCAGAATTAGGTGGTAATACGTCCCCGGGCCCAAGTGGTCGCCCTTCCCGCCGATGCACAACAGGGTCCGATTACGCCACGCTGGCACCACTGTGGCGCTGATGCCATTGGAGGACAGCGACAAAGCCGTCTCCTGTCCTCTCTTCGCAATCCCGTCGCCACTGCTCAACTGATCCTCCAGCAGTGGGATGAAAAACACAGCGACGGACGCGAGCCAAACGCCCGCCAGGAGGAGCGCCGCCCTGCGCGTCGTCAGCAGCCTGTTGGCCGGCCGCACCGAGATATCGTATCGGTCCAAGCTGATGACCAGGATGTTGATGGCCGTGGCCACGCTGGCGAAGGAGACGCAGGCCTCGTGAAAGCAGCACAGCACGGCCAGGTTGGGGCCCGGGGGCAGCAGCACGACCGCCAGGGTGAGAGGCAAACACAGCACGCACACGGCCACGTCCAGCACATGCAGGCTGACCGTCACCATGTTGCTAACCGAGTCCACTAAATTTGACTGGGAGCAGTAGAGAACCAGCACAGTCAGGTTGCTGCTGAAACCCAACACCAGCTCCAGCATGAGGAAGGCCGTGAGTGACACCTGGAACCCGAGGGAGTACGACATGTACCGTGATGCCGGGCTACTGGACCATGCCTCACCTCCCTGCTCTCCCCCAAGGCCGGCTGAGCTGGAGGTGTAGCTGTCGGTCTCCATGGCTGCCTCTCAGTCCTCACATATTGTGCCTGTCACTCTCTTGATGGGGTCCCGTGATACACCAGGCTGGGCTTCCATCGTGCAGGGACGAAAGAGAGAGCGAGAAGAACTGGGAACACAAAATGCAGACACGTGAGAAATGAACTGTGATGGACAGAATGAAAACACATTATTCTCTTTCAGCAGAGGTGACATCAATCATTTTCGACATGTACACATTTATCACTCTATAAATCCATCTATCCAGTTATCTAGTTCCTTCTTGTCAGTGCCTCCGATTAGCATTTTGGGCTCAGCCTCAGTTCGAGACGGGAGGCATGTCGCGTTCCGAACCGTAGGCCGCCACAATAAGCCATCACAAATGTGTACTGGAGCTCAGGGGAAGGAACAAATTGAATGAAAGTAAGTAATCAGACCCACGGGCAATCAACTGCTCCCTCGGTGGATCAATAAAAACCACAAGAATCTGCAATTTGGGCCAAATTGGTTACATTTCAACTCTAACTGTGCAAGACTGTGTAAATTATAGTAAAACAGGCCTACTACTTTGGTCAATGCAGAGTCTGACAAAACAAAACAGAAGGATCAAATGCACCTACAGTACCAGGCAAAAAACATTCACACTCACATTCACTATGGACAATTTAGTCTTCAATAAGCATATATGGAATTTGGTAGTTTCCCTAGAAATGATTTAATACAGTCTTGTCTAAGTGTCAAACCAAAACTTTATTATTTATTGTTCTCAATTATTTTATGTTACCCCCCCCCCCCCAACACCGCCACAGCACTCCACCGCAACTATAAATACTATTCATTTGCAGAGGTGTACTCTGCATAAACATTGTTTCCTTATTAACATTAAAGAAAAGAAAGAAGAAATATAGATCAACTTACAAAGAATAACTTTGCTCACATTGTTTTTTCGTATGTAACACAAAAGATTTGAAGTGCATCAATTTGCCTGAAAAATAATAATAAGAATAATGAGAGTGCCACTGCCACCTACTGTACTGGATGTGCAATCACCCCAGTAGGGCCCATCCCACTATTTGCGAAGGGCAATCATAAAGGCAGCATTTTAGACAGGGTTCTTACAGTACATTGGATCGTGTTCGATTGTGCAGATGTTTTACCATAATGCAATCATTCTCTGGGAAAAATCACTTATATAATGTCCAGTAATTATAAAATACATTTTATGTTGTTGATGGAATACTCCTTAATGATAAAAAAGCTTAAAAAATAGTGCTGTCAAGTGATTAAACTTTTTGACACTAAACTCCAAGCCATTTTCACTGAAGCAACCCCCTTCGCTCCCGGCTGTTTTACTTGATTTTGACTGATTTTGCAAGACCCACAGAATGTTGTGTTCTATTGCTATAAAAACATGGAACCTTCCAAAGGAAACAATAGAGTCTCTTCTATAATCAGGAAATAAAGTATATCTGTACTGTATCTGTTTCCGTTTAGCAGCAGTTAGCAGCAGAATATGCTTTCGATGTTGACATTTCTGGTGAAAACACCGTCAAAAAGAGCTTGTTGCAACATGGCCCTGGCTGATCTTTTATAGTCTGATGCCACCTCCTGGTCATTTTTTATAATAACTACCATTTCTTTAAACCACCTCTTCATGCCAGAAGCGGCATCAAAGCCTTCTGTATGCTCTTGCATAAAAAACATTAAAAACATATAAATACGTTTTTGGGAGTACATGACAAAGTATTAAAAAATGTATTTGGGTTTGTTTTGGGGTTTGAATGAGTTAACTGCACAAATGTCCGTAAATAATCATTGTAAATAATAATGTGTTTCTACTGCTATTGCCTACAAAACTTATAACAGATATTTACTTGAGTAGCAAATCTTGGAATTCACCCCCAAAAAATCATCAAATTAAAAAGTTTATTTAGATTCAAAGACTGTTCAAATAGCTTTCGTTAAACCTTGAATATTATTAATTATTCTGTAAAATGCAACTGTTGACCAAAAAGTGACTCAGCTACCGTGAAGCTGAGTTGTGTCTTATATTCATCTGATAGAAACAATTTTCAAAACGTCTCGCTTGCAGGTTTGGTTCTGCCGACGAGGACCACACTCGAGCAGCGTTGCGGTTTTGCTCCGACACGATACGCCAAAGATGTACAACTAATATGGTATTTGGCTTTGCAAAGTGCACAAATTGATTTGGATTTGTCCAATAAGCATCAAGAAAGTGAAATACGATCTTTCGAAAAGTGTGAGGTGGAGCTAAAAATAACCACAATCATCTGTTTGCTCCCATCTTAATCACAAATCTAAATAAGGGAACCTTTAGTACAGCACACATTGCACTTTCAGCGAAGAAGAATGAAAATAAACCATGCCATGAGTCACATTTGATATCATACAAAACACTTGTTAGCACGTCTATGTTTAGAATTGCAAACTTACTGTCAATTTGTTATCTGTCTTGCTGAGTGGAAGGTGCTTCTTTGTATCCTGCTAAGGTTGACATCACAGCAGTTTCATGTGGCGTTGCTATGACGACTACGGTGACTGAAGGAGCACTATGCGGGAAATAGAAAATCCTGGAACCAAAAGAGACCAAAGTCAATTGGGACCAAGGTTCAATAGCTGCCTCGAACTTTAGGGCAAACGATTTTTATTATGTTACAGTGACAAATGTATACCGCAATATGCTTCTAATTGTAAAGGCCTGCACACGGAGGGTATTTAGCATCTTGTTTTGTATTGACAGGAGCAAGGATAAAGAAAAGCGAAGCCAAACGAAATTTGCTCATTACACGAGGCTTCAGATGCAATCAATAGGACGTGTTTTAAAGAAAATCACACTTCTATTCAGCTTCAACTATTGGCTAACATTTCAAAGTCAACAATTAAAGCACTGGAAGAGGAAGCTGCAAATCAAGAGTGCAGGCAGCGAAAACCAAAACATCTCACGACGATCAACCTCTGTGTTGCTCAGTTACCCTTCAGCAAACTAGTAGGGTTGCCGTGGCAGCTGCTCTGCACAGGTGTCTACATGCCAGTGGCAGCATTGTGAGGGAAGCACAACAGAGTTCAACCACAGTTAGTTTCAAGCATGTACACAGTGGTATGAAAAAAAAGACACCGTTTGTCAACAGGAAATCTTTTTAATGGGGCCCTCAAAGAATTCCACTAAAACTGACTGCTTTCTGTTGACATGCGTTTTGTTCTCCCTGGATACTGTAAAAGAGCGGTTGTGGGAGGAAACGGAAGTCCCTAAAGATCAACAGTACACTTGTCCTGATTATTTTTAGTAATGCAAGTAAATTATGGACTTCTTGTCAGGCAAGCCTTGATAACACAAGCGAGAAAGCAGTTTGGACGTTCGAACCCTAAGTGCTTTTTCTCTCCTGAGTGGTAAATGGGCAAAATGGGAGGTAAGGATGCACACAAGGGAAAGTTAGGTGCACAAAAAAAGCAGTAAGTAAAAAATGAAGGCCAGTTTATGACAGTTTTTTTTAAATGATTGTTTCAAGGATTCCAAAAGGATCACACATTTGTTTGTTAGCACGTCGCTCACCTGGGAACTGAGCGTGAAGGATAAAACGCCACGCAGTCAACCAACAGCTGCAGTTCATTACAGAAAATGAACAGCTGAGAGAAGGAGTAGAAAGGAAGAGTGGGAGCTGGTAAACAAGGCCTCCCGGGGAACAGAGGTGGGAGCTTCTTCTTTTTCCCCTGCTATGAAATCTTACATCAGTCTTGCCCGGACCGGAGAGAGAGAAAGAGAGCTTGCCTGCTTTCCAAAATATTCTTAATTGCTTAAATTCCAAACTTAGCACTAACAAAGTTGTTGACAAAGTACAAATCTAGATCAGCCTTCCCCAAACTTCACATTAGGAGCAAAACGGGTTGCAGGTCATTTTCTTTGGGGGTTCAGGGATTGTCAGAATAACATAACTGTAAATCAGTAGTTTGAATTCAAGTACCACTTCCCATGGGGGCCACTAGATTACTTCAAGTGTTCACATATAACTTAAAGAAGAAGAAAAAAAAATCGATCCAGTCTACTGCTGATCGTCATTAGGGTGTGATACAACCTGATCAAGTAGCCTATGGAGGCGCAGGCAATTAACATTTTTCGTAATTAATTGCATGACTTTACTAGTGAAAGTACATGACCACTAGTATGTGCTGGACACTCGGGTTAAGAGAGGGGCGGAGCTGTCAACTGATCACCACCTGCTGGTGTGTTGGCTCCGATGGCGGGGTAAGATGCCGGTCCGACCAGGCAGGCCCAAACGTATTGTGAGGGTCTGCTGGGAACGTCTGGCAGAATCCCCTGTCAGAAAGAGTTTCAACGCCCATCTCCGGCAGAGCTTCTCCATTGTCCCGGGGGAGGCGAGGGACATTGAGTCCGAGTGGACCATGTTCCGCGCTTCCATTGTTGAGGCGGCCGATCGGAGCTGTGGCCGTAAGGTGGTTGGTGCCTGTCGTGGCGGCAACCCTCGAACCCGCTGGTGGACACCAGCGGTAAGGGTTGCCGTCAAGCTGAAGAAGGAGTCCTATTGGGCCTTTTTGGCCTGTGGGACTCCGGAAGCTGCTGACAGGTACCGGCTGGCCAAGCGGAATGCGGTTTCGGCGGTCGCTGAGGCAAAAACTCGGACATGGGAGGAGTTCGGTGAGGCCATGGAAAACGACTTCCGGACGGCTTCGAGGAAATTCTGGTCCACCATCCGGTGTCTCAGGAGAGGAAAGCAGTGCGCCGTTAACACTGTGTATAGTGGAGATGGAGTGCTGTTGACCTCGACTCGGGACGTCGTGAATCGGTGGGGAGAGTACTTCGAAGACCTCCTCAATTCCACTGACACGCCTTCCTTTGAGGAAGCAGGGTCTGGGGACTCTGAGGTGGGCTCCCCTATCTCTGGGGTCGAAGTCGCCGAGGTGGTTGGAAAGCTTCTCGGTGGCGGGGCCTCGGGGGTGGATGATATCCGCCCGGAGTTCCTAAAGGCTCTGGATGTTGTGGGGCGGTCGTGGTTGACACGTCTCTGCAGCATCGCGTGGTCATCGGGGATAGTGCCTCTGGATTGGCAGACCAGGGTGGTGATTCCCCTTTTTAAGAAGGGGGACTGGAGGGTGTGTTCCAACTTTAGAGGGATCACACTCCTCAGCCTCCCAGGTAAGGTCTATTCAGGGGTGCTGGAGAGGAGGGTCCGTCGGGAGGTCGAAACTCGGATTCAGGAGGAGCAGTGTGGTTTTAGTCCCGGCCGTGGAACAGTGGACCAGCTCTACACCCTCAGCAGGGTCCTCGAGGGTTCGTGGGAGTTTGCCCAACCAGTCCACATGTGCTTTGTGGACTTGGAGAAGGCGTTTGACCGTGTCCCTCGAGGAGTCCTGTGGGGGGTGCTTCGGGAGTACGGGGTACCGAGCCCCCTGATACGGGCTATTCGGTCCCTGTACGACCGATGTCAGAGTTTGGTCCGCATTGCCGGCAGTAAGTCGAATTTGTTTCCTGTGAGGGTAGGACTCCGCCAAGGTTGCCCTTTGTCACCAATTCTGTTCATAACTTTTATGGACAGAATTTCTAGGCATAGTCGAGGCGTTGAGGGGGTCCGGTTTGGTGGCCTCAGCATTGCATCTCTGCTTTTTGCAGATGATGTGGTGCTGTTGGCTTCTTCAAGCCGTGATCTCCAGCCCTCACTGGAGCGGTTCGCAGCCGAGTGTGAAGCGGTTGGGTAGGACAACACCTCCAAATCCGAGACCATGGTCCTCAGTCGGAAAAGGGTGGAGTGCCCTCTCCGGGTCGGGGATGAAATCCTGCCCCAAGTGGAGGAGTTCAAGTATCTTGGGGTCTTGTTCACGAGTGAGGGTAGGTTAGAGCGGGAGATCGACAGGCGGATCGGTGCAGCGTCTGCAGTGATGCGGACGCTGTATCGGTCCGTTATAGTGAAGAAGGAGCTGAGCCGAAAGGCAAAGCTCTCGATTTACCGGTCGATCTACGTTCTTGCCCTCATCTATGGTCACGAGCTGTGGGTCGTGACCGAAAGAACAAGATCCCGGATACAAGCGGCCGAAATGAGTTTCCTCCGCAGGGTAGCCGGGCTCTCCCTTAGTGATAGGGTGAGAAGCTCGGTCATCCGGGAGGGACTCAGCGTCGAGCCGCTACTCCTCCACGTTGAGAGGAACCAGTTGAGGTGGCTCGGGCATCTGGTTCGGATGCCTCCTGGACGCCTCCCTGGGGAGGTGTTCCGGGCATGTCCTACCGGCAGGAGGCCCCGGGGACGACCCAGGACACGCTGGAGAGACTATGTCTCTCGGCTGCCCTAGGAACGCCTTGGGGTCCCGTCGGAGGAGCTGGCTGAAGTGGCAGGGGAGAGGAAGTCTGGGCTTCCCTGCTAAAGCTGCTGCCCCAAGCGACCCGACCCCGGATAAGCGGAAGAAAACGGACGGACGGACGGACTTTACTAGTTAACTCACGATTAATCACAAATTTTATATCTGTTCTAAATGTGCAATATTTTTTTTTTAGGTTTTCATACTCTTGTTAACAAAAGTGGGAAAAATGTTAAACTAATTGAAATAGTTCAAATGAATTTTTGACCATCAATGGCAGTGAATTAGTTAAATGTGTCATTAATTAATGAAATGACGTATGATTATTTGTAAATATATATATATAATTATTTCTCTATTTAATTAATTATTTCATGGTCACTGTGTTGCGGCGTTTCATGAATTTATTTTACCTGTCAAACTCACCCATCAAAGTTTGGTGGGCCGGTCCTAACACTTGATTGGTCACCCTGCTCATCAAGTCAAGGTCAGAATGTCAGAATAATGAATTGATGCAGAGTAGCTAGTAAACACAATTCAATCGGCTGGGTGGCGCTATTGACATCAATAGGTGAATTACCATTAGACTCAGATTTTCGCTCTCATGAGGGGCTTTTTGAGACATGGAAGTCACTTTTTTCGCATTTCCTGTAGTCATGTGACACCGCTCGGTAAAAGGAAGAAAAGGAAGTTGGAATTACAGGGCCACTCGCTTTTGTGTCGGAATTGCTTCTTGAGGGGACAACAAGTTTTATTAAGCCAAGGCTACCGCGGCTCCATACACGCATACTATTTATTCTCGTGATGTTCATGAGCAGTGGTCCCCAACCACCGGGCCGTGGACCTGTACCGGGCCGTGGGTACCTTTGGACCGGGCCGCGTCGGGCCGCACAGTTCAAAGAATAAAAAAAAACTTACTGTACTTCCGGTTAATTGATTAGCCGAGGCTGAAAAATATTTTATTTTGAAAAGTGACCAGATTCTCTCTGTTTACGACGGACTCTTGACACATGTCAAGATGCTAATTATCTCTGTCGCGTTTTGTTACCCTTGTTATGGTAGTGGACTTGCGTTTGTTGTCGTAGCCTTTTATTAATCAGCCGACGAACAGCCAAGCACCCCCCCAACTCACTGGGTTGCCGGTCTGCCAAAGTTGTGGACATATATGAACCAGTCCGTAGTGAAAAAAAGGTTGGGGACCACTGTTCATGAGGAGCCGTTAGCGTGACGTGACCGCCTACAAGAACTGCGAGATCTCGCAAAAGTCGAGGCGGAACATTACGAGAACTACGCCTCAGAAGCAAATCACTCTTCAATGGAAACACCTACAAGTCTCCAGAAGAAGAAAAAAGGAAAGGGGAAAAAAAAAGGAAACACCTACGAGTCAAAACTGTACTTTAGCGAAATAGTAGAAATATCGCTTTTATTTTTATGTTAGTTTTGCACAATAACAAGCCTCGATCACTCTATTTCAGCAAAACAAAACAAAACAACAACACCTTAGCCACCATGTTTCTAACCTCTTCAGGCCAAAGCAGTCGATTAGACAAGATTTGAGTGAATCAGTCACGCCCACTAACTTTGACGGGCCAGTTTGACAGATAAAATAAATTCATGAAACGCTGCAACACAGGAACATGAAGTGAAATAATTACATATATATTTATAGATGTAGGCAATTTAATTAATGACACATTAATTTAATTATTGTTTTATTTAATTCCATATTTAATTAATAAATGACACATTTAATTATTTCATGACGCATTTATTTAATTCCATATTTAACGAATAAATGACACATTTAATTATTTCATGACACATTTAATTATTTCATGACACATTTATTTAATTATTTAATTATTTAATGATGTATTCATTTATTTAATTTTGGCACTTTTGGTCGTCCATAGTAGCCAGCCAATCACAAGACATTTGGAGAAACACCCATCCACATTCACATCCATGGAGTCTTTGACGAACTGCATTAGTGATGGGAATGACAGTTCTTTTAAGTGAACTGAATCTTTAGAATCAGTTCATTAAAAAAAAAAAACGTTCAAAAGATTCGTTCATCGAATCGTTCGTCTACGCAATGTTGAGTGTGAATCTGGAACATTTGGCGAGGATGGATTTGGAGCCAATGAGCACAATCTCACTTTTGCTGCTTTAGATGGAAATTTGAAGAAAATCACAATTTGATTTCTTAGAGAGTTTAGTTTTGGATAGTGTGACGTTCACATTGAATGAAACCAGCACGTGATTATCAATGACTGATAGGAATGACCCCAGAGTCCAAGCTATGACCTTTAGCATGTGTAGGGAAATAAATGTGCTCTTGTAGTCACAAAAAAAGGACGTGAAGTCCTTAGAAAGGGCATGGATAAGGTTCTACATTTGTATATTAGAATCCCCCAATACAATTACATTGAAGGAGTGAACAGATATAGTGCTGTGAAAAATTATTTGAAAATTGAATATATTTCACTTCCTTCTTCTTGTCGTCTAACCATACTGTCATTTTGACAACCTGTTAAATGCAGCTTTTCCCACAGGAATAGCAAGATTATTATCCCTGCTTCTTCTGCACTTCACTGCTATTTCATTTCACCTATTGTGTGCCGTCTTGTCATCATACGTTGCGTCGTCCAAAAAGGAAAGCAATTAGATGTTGCAGAGCAGTTATTTGGTCTCACACAGTAGCACTGTGGGAGTTCACTTCCTGCTGAGGTTCTGGTTCTTGAGTCAAAGACAAAATGTATCCATTACTCAGGTTCATGTTATTTATTTATTTATTTAGATAAGTCAAAATAGGCCATTGCATTGAAAAGGGATATAATAAGAGTGCAAGGTGGTGATAAAGTGAAATCAGACCATAAAATGAGGGGTATACACTAAGGTATTATATATATTTTTTACATTAAAACTAATTTGTGCCAGATATTTGTGCTGTAATTGATAGGACAAAGAACAATTAACAGTTTCTGATTCAATAGGTTAACATCTAATAGTGTACCAAACACATATATGTGTATGTGTATATATATATATATATACACATATATGTGTATGTGTATGTATATATATATATATATACTGTATATATATATATATATATATATATATATATATATATACACATATATGTGTATGTGTGTATATATATATATATATATATATATATATATATATATATATATATTAGGGATGTTAGAAAAAATCGATCGTATCGCAATATATCGCAATATTACAGCGCGCAATTCTCGAATCGATTTGATACGCGGCCGAATCGATTTTTAAAATTACATTTTTTAATGGAAATATTCAACAAAACGTCTGACTTAGGGTTAGGATTTACACATTAAGCATGTAAGAATGCTATATTAATGGAACATTAAGCCATAATATTTTATTTCAGTGCTGTTCAAACATGAAACAGACTGCAACCTATTTGTTAAATGCAGTGGCTGAGTTATAAGCCTGAATTTTCCGATAAATAAATACATTTTCATACAAATCTTACAGTGTACATGTACAAGTTGAGTGATTAGTATTTTCTAAATTTGAGTTAAAAAAAATCACAATAATCAATTTATAGATTCATATCGGGATGAATAAGTATCGAATCGAATCGTGACCTATGAATAGTTATACGAATTGAATCGCCAGGTACTAGGCAATTCACACCCCTAATATATATATATATATATATATATATATATATATATATATATATATATATACAGCTTGAGAAAAGTAAAGGTGCCTAATTTCATTTAAAATTGCCCAAAAATTTGAATCCAGAAAATGCGTTTGCAAACAAAGGCTGATGTTGAAATAATTTGCACGCGATGTTATATGACTATCAATGACTTGCTGTCAGTTGAAAAATTCACTATTCGTTATTTGCTTTGCGGTGTTTCGATTATTATTGCAGAAAAAAACAAGATTGAACTCCCCCCTAACACTCTTGCCAAAAAGGGAAGCTTCAGTCACTTCCCTCTTTCAAAGCACAAATTCCAAGAACGCTCATCACTCAGGATGAAACAATGCACACAAATAAAAATGGCAGCATTCAAAAGACCGCGATGTGAGGGGGCGGTCGACAGTGCAAGAGGACGCTTGTGGCAGATACAAGTACACACATGTACTCTCCACTTGTGTGCGTGTGTGCAAATAGGTTCCCTATTGAGACATCAAGCTGTTTATTAAAGCGCTTTCTCTCCAGTCAGCACACCAGGATGGAGACAATTGTCATGTCTGAGCATAACATTTGCTCGGCGCTGCTTGGAGTCAAGCAGCGCGTGAAAGGCACAGACACACACACACACACACACGCTACTTTTCTCTCACACACTCATCTTGCTGTACCACTGCGCACCCACTGAGAGCAATTGTAGGTATAAGTCAAACAGAGTGAGGATGATGGTCTCATCTGATGCAGCTCTGGAGTACATTAGAGGCTCACAAATGTTCTGGCTAGTGCGTGAAATGTAAAACAAATAGGAGATGTACACATAATCCCCCACTGAGGGTGACTCTCAGCTGGATGTCTGCTTTAAAACGCCCGCTCTTTAGTACAGCTACCCCATGTGGAGGGGGAGGGCCATGACTTTCACCTTCAAATGTGAGGAAAGCTTCTATTTCGTGGTCCACTTTAAAAGCTTTAGACATCAGAGAAAAAGCCATCAGAGATTTTAGTAGTAAATATTTAGCCAACACGGATTATTTTTCACCTCATTGATCATTTTGCACTGTAATCTTGTAGCCACTCTGAAAGACAGTAGAAACAGTGTTGAACTTGAACTTCAATTTATCTTGCTGAAGATAGCTGAACATTAAGCCTTATAGAGACCCTTTTGCAACCCGGCATTCTAGCGTCACAGAAGTTAACGATTCGTACATTTGAGGAGCAATGCTTCTTGAGAATAGCATATTTAAAACTGGTGCTGGTGTTTTGCAAGGCAAGGCAGCTTTAACGAACGCCTCCAATCTCGTCGCATTGATAAGACTATTTAAATGTTAGCGACATTTTAAACTGTTTGTTTCTTGACTCCAAAGTATTCACATGACGTCACCGAACCCCACCTATCGACCCAGTAGGCCTTTCGTGGGGCAAACGACCATCAAGACAACGCAACCAAATGCTGAGGAGCGCTCGTGTTGCTTACTACAAGTTACTTTCATTCATTCATTTGTTCATTCATTCCAAACCGCTTCACAATGGTGCAAACGTGTGCCGTTCACGTGTGCAAAATTTGGCGAACAAAGATGTGAAATTAAACTTCTAGATCAGACATGGGCAAACCCCGGCCCGCGGGCCAAATACGGCCTGTTATGCGTTTCAATCCGGCCCGCCGAACTTATCCAATAAGGCTAGAAAAAATATCAATTTTTTTTTTTTTTTCTTGTTTTTGTTCAGCTCAGTGGCCGAGTGGTTAGAGTGTCCGTCCTGAGACTGGGAGGTCCTGGGTTCAATTCCCGGCCGGGTCATACCAAAGACTATACTAGACTATACAACTTCTATACACCCGGAAAATATGATCACTGGGTCCGGGGTCTCACTAATAAGCTCGTTTACGCACAGAAAGGGGACAGAAAGATACGCAGGGTACATTCATAACAACGTTTGCAATTTATTAAAATAAACGGGAGAATGGCAGTAAGCTTAACTCAAGATAACTGATTCAAAAAATATAATTCTTCCTGGATTTGGACATTTACAGCAGGAGACGGCACGGTTTTGTGTTGAACACAGCAATAATGTCCTGATAGTCCAGAGAATCGGTCAATTCTTTTTTGAAAGAAAGCAGGGACAAAGAGTTCAGTCTATCAGTCAACATTGTGGCACTGTTGCATGTTTTGATCCTTTTGACAGCTGAAGATAGTCTTTCTACATGTTGTCATGGGTGAGGTGAGGAGCGCGCATGCAGGAGACTGTTGATATTGGTGAATACATCCCCGGGGCGTGCGTCGAGCACTTCTATGAGCGTTTCCTCGTTGGCTTTTGGCTTCTTTTTGAGCTGCTGCACAAACACCGTGTGCTATGCGTCCCCCACGGAGATGGAAAAGTGGTCAGAGACGGATTGGATGTACGCGCTTTGTCCTCAGCGCGTGACAGGCAGCAGCAGCTATCATGCAGCCGCATGTGTCACACGTACTGTGGGCCGGGGTTAAAAATGGGTGGGCCAATGGAAAAAAATTCTTTAACTTTACGCCTTGAATTGAAATATATTAATAATAGATGCAGTCACCAGGTTTGACAGATCACAGTGTATGTGCTATTATAATCTATTTACATTTCTCCTCCCACTTTGCCAAATAGTGTGTAAATGCCGCATCTTGCATATTCATTGAGGCAAACGTACTACCTGGATTAGGGCTATTTTATAATAATCATAATAATAATAATAATAATACATTTCATTTAAAAAACAGCACCTTTCAAAACACCCAAGGTCACTTTACAAAGCATAAAAACACAGTAAAAGTTGAGCTAAAACAATAAAAATGAAGCTATTGGAAAAGCTGTTTTAAATATGTGGATTTTGCACATTTGAAAAACGCAGTCCTAAGTGCACACTATAAGTAAATTGGGTTGTACATTTATCTGTGTGTTTTTACTGTGCTATGAGGTCCAAATGCTCCTGGTCCGGCCCATCTGTCAAAATTTCAAACCCATTGTGGCCCGCAAGTCAAAAAGTTTGCCCACCCCTGTTCTAGATAGTATTCACATGCCGTCATTTGCCCCACATTGTGTGCCGGTCCATGGAATGTCAAATGGGAACGGCAAAGAAGTGTCCGGAATGACAAAGATACATCGAAAGGATTTCCAACCAACAAAGTCTACCAAAGTGTGTTCTGACCAGTTTGATTAAGGTAAGTGACATTGTAAGATGTTAAAAATGCGTTTACCATAATGCGATTGTGATATATGTGAACCGCTAGCTGTGGCTAGCTCTGGCTAAAAATAGATTTGTGGTCAAGATGTTCGATTTTGAGATCTCTCCGAATACCCTCCTTAAGGTTTTTTATTTTCCTTTCCCAGCAGCCCAAAAGTTAAAGTTGTTGTTAGAGTGTACGAAAATAAGTGATGAATCAACGATGTTGTTGTTATTGTTGTAACATGCTAGCGATAGCAGTTAGCACTTTCGGGGGAACTAGCTGCTTGGTTTAAAAATAACCCGAGATTCTTCACCTCGAATTCACAATTGATAAATGCACATAGCAACCCAAAAAATCCAACAGTACGGAAGACGCAAGCATGTTCGCGTTTTAAGAGCCATCCTTAGAGCATATGTTTTCAAGTCGTCCGGTACGGGCAGTATCGGCAAATGTTTGTAATCCAATCGATTTCACTAACCAAACGTTTCAACGTGTACCGATGCAAAGAGTGTTGAGCTAAATTTTCTGCATATGTCTTGCTTACACAAGTAACGTTAGAGGAAGCTGGGGGTGACATTCAGTGAATACTATTTATATAGATGACGACCTCATACTCGGCCATATCCTAAAACGTACAGGGAGTGAGCTATAAATTTCTAAATGTCCAATTTTTGCACATTCATAGTGCCCCCCCCCCCCCCCATTCACCAAAAGATGATTGATAAACAATTAGCATACATCTCAAAACATTGAGACCAAGGAAAATACTACTCGCTAGAGTTATGGGTAAATACAACAGTCCATGAGTTGCTGTTAATATTACTGATTACAACAATGATGACATCGCTCCAGGCACAATCACTGCAACGTTAACACCAATAACGCAAGCAGAATTGTTCATTCCAAGTCTTTTATTAGGCATCTGCCTGGATTTTTAAAACCCTTAATTGTGGCTTTTGTTCAATAATACTGTTATGAAGCTATCATTTGTGTCAAACCATAATCTTTTCGGGGCCATTTTATCATCAGCACTCAAGAGCGTGCAACTGGAAGCGGTATGCCAGCATGAAATATAGAGAAAAACATGAGGTGGGGAAGAGCTCATTTTTGCTTATCTTGAAGAACATCATCTTTAATGTATACTTCTGGTGACGGAACAAGATAAAAGGACTGAGAGCATCCACTGCAGCCATTAAAGATTTGACTGTATTGGGAAACAGATTCATTATTCAGGTGGACTTTTTAAGTCTAGAAAGGTGCAGTTTGGAACAAATCATGCAGACTTGGCACTGGGGGCCTTTGTGTTGTCCTGTTACCTGAATTATTTATTTCAGAGCTGAAATAGCCAGCCATTGAAAACTATAAACGGGAAAAACAGTTAGCAGAGGAAAATGGAGAGAAAAAGAGATGCACATTTTGACTGAGGAATTCTTGGTCAACTGACGGAGAACCAAATAGGGAATTAATATGTTAGATTAGGCGGCATGAGAGGAATTGCAAGGCTTTAACAAAAACACATGGGCATCCTTTTCCCATCTGTTTTCATTCCTACATGATCACAAATCAAACACATAAACACACATCAGACACTACAAAAATCAAGTGTATGGTCATTCAAGGGATTTTGAAATATCTAACGTACCAAATAGTGCTTTCAACTTTTGTGTTGATGACCAGTTGACCTTCCTAAAATAATGGCCCAATTCATTTTTTTTTTAATAAAAGAAATGCAAATTATAGGATTAATTGTTATTATTCTTAAAAACATAATATTTCTGAAACAAATGTTGGTGCATAAGTTGTCCTCCAATTCTGGAATGACCCTTAGACACATGATGGAGGTTATGATCGACCCCACAATGTTGCAAAGAACAACCCGTTGCTTCTTCTTCCCTATTCACGCTGCCTTCCCCCTGACTGTTGTAATTTTCTGTCTGCAGGTGATTTGTGCGAAGAAACACATGAAGCACAGTTTACATGAATAGAATGATTGAGGGCCAAATCCAGTTTTGACATGCTGACTATAACTGTAAAATGCACTGACATTCAGTGGAACTAAACTACAGTATAGGGCATAAGAACACACATAAAAACTGAAGAATTATATGTTCATGTGAATGGTTCATACTTGTATGCTACTGTCCTCATTGTATTGCTGTTTAGTGTGCACATATTATGGATTGATAGATTGGCCATAGGACATGCATTTTTATTGTGTGTGTGTGTGTGTGTACCTTGCTTATACATATGAAAAACAATTGAATGTGGACACTACTCAGCTTTAAATTATTCCATTAAATGACAGTAAAATACCGCTGCATTACGGATCAACTTCTACCACTGCCATTAAATAGTTAACCCCCACTAAGTCGAAGTTACACAATTTTTTTCTGCAGAACATATCTAAAACTGTTGGCTGAAAAAATCTGTTTGTACCTATTTTTGCCAATTTTTTTATTACCGTATATCAACATATCTCAACTAATTCTGAGGTATTTGAGGACAAGCTGACAAAAATACATACAATTTGTTCGATGCCAAAGTTTGTGACCTTATTGCTGATAATGCCATATTTTCCAAAATGGCGTCTTCATTATGATCTGTTTGCCTGACCGTTTTTGCGAGACCCACGGGAGATGTCGGGGCTGGACTGTTCTACCGGAATGACACCTGTTGTTTGTTGCTAGCGATGGTGTGGGAGTGCAGCAGCCAAAAAGCATGTGACATGGCGACTCTTTCCACATTTAAGGAAACTGTGAGCCCTCAAGCTCTCAGATTTATTTTCTTAAAAATTGATCACAGGACATTCTATTGTTTTGTGTGTGAAACAAGGGGTCATTTTTTGCACGTTTTTTTTTAAAGTATTTAAAATGTCATAACCTCCTTAATTTTTTATTACGGAGGCATAATGCATTACCTTGAGTAATTTTGGGGGAGGCTTTGTTTTTAATTTTTTTTTTCTTTTTTCTTTTCTTTTTTTGTGGGGGTTTCTGAGTAATTGTTATCTGTTTAAAAACATTTTTTTTAAATGTTTTTTCAGAATATTTTTTTTCTGGTTTTCTGAGTAATTTTTTCAGTTTTTTTAAATAATTGTTTGTCTGTTTTTCTGAATATTTTTTTCTGTTTTGCTAAATAATTTGTTTCCCATTTTCCAGAATAATTTCCCCGTTTTTCTGAATAATTACCACCCCCCCCCCCCCCACACACACACACACACACACACACACACATTGTTGTTTTTTAATGAAATTTTTTTTTTTTTTAAACAGAAACAAATATTCTGAAAAATCTGAAAAAAACAAAAAACAAAGCTAAAATTAGTCAGAAAAACAACAGGATTTTTTTCAGGTGAATGCAATACGCTTCTGTACCATATTATCAACTAGATTTACTTAATAAATAGGCTTACAAAAAAAAATAGTCATGTACCTACATATAGCAGCATGATAGAATTCCAGTAGAGGTCTGCCATCAACTCTTGCGGGGTTGATGCCAGAGAATGCAGAGTGGTAAACTTCTCAAGAAGATGTAGAGAAAGGTCTGGTGAAAGTATTGGCAGTGTTGGAAAGTAAAACAAATCAGCTAAGGTTGCAGAGGAACACAGATAATGAGATGTTTGCAACATGCAGAGATAGAACTTCATAAGTCATATTACTTGACTTAAGTCAGACTTCAGTCTCCAGTGGCTAAAACTTATGAAAGGCTAGACTTGACTTGGTATTTATTCTTGAGTTTCAACATGATTTAAATTTGGGGAATGAGCAAGATGTTTTGGCTCAAAGGGGAAATTTGCAGTTATCACTTTATTTGCCAAGCACTCGTGGGCATGCACATCCCTATGGCCTTGCGCTGACCTGTGACCTTGACACCACAGAAAACATTATGAAGTCTTACGATAACACTACACACTAATTAAGCTCAAGTTGTTAAATTGAGCCTTGCATGAAAATATACACGATCACATGACTCCATTTTGACTGTTAACATGATTTGAGTGCCTAAAACCAAATGAGTGGCAAGCAAAACATCTGAATAAACTAACAAGGGTGAACGCACCATTTTCTGTGTTCTGTCCAGCAGGGGAGCTTATCTTAAGTGACCTTAAAGTAGTCCAACAATAACAACACACGCACACACAATATAAACAACACACTGCGTGTCAAGTATATGCACAATGAGCTTTTTTGATGTTTGTTTGCTGCAAGGAGCACTCCCAAGGGAGCGTGGGAGAAATCCACAAGCCCTTGACTGTGCCAAGACCTACTCCCACGTACAAGCGCCCCTGCAGACTCGAATAGAAGGCATCCAGCAAATCGCTATTTGCATCATGTACAGCAAGCAGCGTGCAGCGCAGTGAAACTCGTCAAAACTCCGAGACGATATATTCGTTCAATGGACATGCAATAAACATTATGCGTATTGGAGCAATTACTAGTTCCAAGTAACGATTCAAAAGTTGCAAATCTTTGCTAAGCGTGACACTTGCATGTTCAGTTGAAAAATTCTCCCATCTGCTTTGTAGAAGTACATACTGTACACATAGTGAGAGACTTCGGGTTGTACTCCTACCTTGAGGCGGGGCGCTCAGCTGCTATCCATGCCCATAAGCCAAGTGTGGATGTGAAGCCTCTTGTCCGTCCGAGCACATGTTGAGCTACAACAGCTTCCCTGGCAGTCACCGAGATCCGTACGCAGCTCAGCTCGGCGGGATGCGCGCGTATAGCAACAGCAGTCTCCTGATGGATGCACGTTGCACACAGAGATGACACGCAGTAAGAGGGGGAGGGGCCTTTGAGGACCTTCACCATCATCATCATCAGTCAGTGTAGCTCACATGGTTTGGTTAAGACGAGTAATTTTAAGTAAAAGTCTATGTGTGTAACATACTCCAAGCAGAAATCGTTTATGGATGACAAAACCAAGCATAGGGGGGCTTGTTTATTTGCAGATGAGTGTGCAATAAAGTTGTCTAAAGATAATCCCACAAAAAAAAGTCATGCAAATTCATGTTCAACCAATTGCCTCATTTTATTGATATATGCAGTTCAACAAAACTGTGGTTATACTGACAGTCATTCGTGTTGTCACGAGCAGGGACAGAGCATCTTGACTACACATGAGGTGCATTGTGACATTCCACTCAGTCAACCTTGCAGGCAATTTGTCAAAGATCCATCCAGCTTTATGACCTTTAACACATTCAGTAATATTTGCTTCCGCCAGCCCCCACTTTTCTCTTCTCTCTCTCTCCAGCCTGCTGTAACTGACAGGACAGAAGCAGCGACAATTAGGGAAGCGGGGGAAAGACAGCTGGATCTGTTGCCAATTATACTGACTTGACCAGGCTCCATTTTGCCATACACAAGCTTGAGACATGAAGAAAAGGGGGAAAATAAAAGTACTTTATCCGTTCATCTCTAGTGGATTATATTTGACAACCAAGAAGATTACGGAGTTTCAGCAGCAAAAGTAACAGAAACGGTCAGATTCCAACATCAGTAGGTTGCTCGACCCAACAGAAAGCTCTGCAGCTGCCCGATTCGGCTCTCCCGGTGCAGCAACATGCCCTCCTCCGGTCTCTCCTCTACTTTGCCCTCCTCCAGAAGCTGCTCCATGTACCAGGAGGAGCCCAGCAGGATGTGGCCAGTGGCCTGCATGGAGAAGACGGTCCATCGTAAAGCCTCCCTTAAAGCACGACACAAACACGCATTGTATTATTCTCACCAGTAGAGACAGTTTTCATACACTCATGAGAAATGTGCATTACAACATTGTCACATTTCCTGCGTAATCGTCATCTTAAAATAAAAAAAATACATGATCACTGACACGATTTTTATTTATTTTTTTCTAAATCATTTAGCTCTCCAGTGTTGAGGCAAGCAATTGTGAAATGTAATCCTCTCCCACAAGGTCTGTGCCAGAGTTGATCACCAGCACCTCTTTGTGATGACATAACTCCTCACAAAATTAATCTCAGAAAAATCTAGCCCATTTCAACTCTGCCACCCACACCGGTTCGAAGACTAATACAGTTTACTCTGCGTGATATTTTCCCTACACGAAGTACAGTGCAAATGCTATTGTGCAGCTGGTTACAATATATGTAGCATACTCAACATAGTGATAAGGACACATGCATTCTAAACTTAAAACATCAAAATACAACAAGAACTCATTCACTCACTTCAACATCTTTTTGGCCTCGTAACAGCGCACTTCATAGGACAAGGAATAAACACCATACAGTGTTGCTTTGACATTCAAGCAGCCAATGAAATCACTGGGGTTGTTCTTGTACAGGTCAAAGGTCAGCTTGGCCACATCTGTCCGGTGCTGCGGCTTGTGTTTGCTGAGCTCGTCTTTGAAGGGGCTGTTCTGGAGAAAGACAGTCAGGTCAAAAGGGTCGCCAACTCGGCTCTTGTGTGACGGGAACAAAAGTCGAGGTCATTAAAACAGATTTTGAAGAAGGTCAAGACTTCCGAGGATTCGATTGCAGCATTTAGGGCCACCGTGCGATGGTTACAAATACAACTAGAATCCAGGCAAAGGTGCTCATTTCCATTCACTTGAATGTTATCCGCACAACACGGATGCCACTCGCATATATTTTTACCGCAACATTCGCCATTTCATTCACAGGCACTTATTAATCTATGAATATGGTTAAATATTGCTTAAAAATGGACATCAACCCAAATGTTTTCTTGACAATAATAGGTTTGTGCCCCCACTAGTCTCAACGTGACACTGATTAATACCACATTTGTGGAATATGAGTTAAGCAGTAAAATCAACCAGTTTTCATCCATCAAGGGGCGGCCATTTTGACACTTGCTGTCAACTGAAAATGACATCACAGTTTCTTGGGGAACATCCAATCACGGCTCTGCTTCAAAAAACAGGTGAACCCTGATTAGTTGTTACTTAAGCAACTGTGATGTCATTTTAAGTACAGAAAGTGGCAAAATGGTCGCACCACGAGATGGATAAAAATGGGTGGATTTTGTTGCGTAATCCCTTCAGACCCGTATTTTACTGCTGGGCATTTTTATTTTATTCTTTTCCCAATTTTGACTTTTTACCCCTCACATATGAAAAACATGGTATAACATTTTTGGGGTTGTCTCATGTTTTCATGTGTTATAGTGGACACCAGGATAATATGGCTGGAACGTGTTAACTTACAAAGCTCATATGTAACATTTTTAACACGAACATCATGCAAATCAACTTACGATTGTGATTGGTTAGCTAGGATCCAATCATTAACCAGAAGTGTTGATATCATCCAAATTATGCGTTTTATCGGTTTACTGTAGACACGCAAATATGTCATGTCCACTGCAATCCTCTATGGGTTTGAAGGGGTTTAATTCACATTCCACAAACACAATATTAATCAGAATATTGCGTTTTGACTAGTGGGGCTGCTTGTAACTGCTGTATCTCCATCGCTTGGTGGTGCATGGTGGGCATCTGTGTATCACTCTCAGAACTTGCAAATTGATTTTCCATCTGTGTGAAAGATTTTGTCCATTTTGATGGGCTATAAATTTACAGGTCATGCAGTGTGACCATAACCCGGCTTCTGCTGCTTCTCACCGCTCCCTCAGAGGATCGGTCAAATGTGGAGAACATATTTCACGGCACTTAAGTGTGTGTAACAATCAGTGGTACTTCCACTTTAATGTAAATGGCACTATAGTTGAAATATGCATAAAACGTCCACATAATTATAATTACAATTAGGAATTACAATAGTGAGACGGGACATGTAGTCTTTTGACTGTGGCTCTTGAGATTTATTTACCGATTAAAAGCCCAGAAATTTACCTCGCACTCAGCTGTTTATTTTATGTTGCATACTGCACAGATGTCACACATTCAGGCATGCAAGGACAGATCAAGAAAAAAGGCACACAAATAGTGCTGCGCCTCTTCAACTGAGAGTTGGAGATGTGTCAGTGCCTTGCTCAGAGGCACGCAAACAGCAGTAAAGAAGCAGTCTAGCATTTCTCCAATTAGTTGACCCTCTGGTATCTTGGCCGAGATAAGCTTACTGTCACACATTTCCAAATATCAATTGTTGGAGCCAGCTAATCCGCAGTGCCACCTAGTGGTGTATGTGACACAGTACCTGAAATGGGGTCCACTTCTGTCCTTTCTCCAACACCATGAGGACAGTGTTCTCAGGCAACGTCATGAAGAACTCCTCTGTGTCCACGCCTGTGCCATCTTCATCCAGCACCAGACCACTGGCACACAGCACATTTAATGAATCGCTCACCTATACAGGGAAGAAATTGAGACATTTATTTGACAAAAAGAAAATTCATGACATCAGTTTCTCGTAAACATTCACCAGCACGAAGTCATGTGCGCTGCTGATGCTAAATAAAGTGGGTGAAAGATCACTCAATTTATGGTCATTCTTTGCCTTCCTCTGTCCACACCTTGTTGATCAGGTCTTCCAACGCATCCGCCATGATGCCCTTCTTCAAACTGCGGTCGGCATTTGTCACTCGGAAAGGTTTTGGCCGAGGAGCTCGTCTTGACAGAAGCTGCTGGGTCACGGACGCACTGGCTGACATGCTGGCAGTCACACACCTTGTGGAAGATTGGGGGGGGGGGGGGGGGGTGCTGGCATCATAAGAATGATGCAAGAATTCATGAAGGGTTATCTTACTTGGAGAAGGAAGACGGGGTCAGGAGGTTGAGAGACTTCCAAGCATAATCCATTGCTAAAGAGCGAGCACCACAACCTGTATGGCAAAGCTGGTAATGAACACCACAATATGATTCAAAGTTGTTTCACATTGAAAAAGTTTAAACAAATACACACCACAAGGATGCAAATGAGCAAAAAAAAAACCAGCTCTTCCAATGATTTATACAATATAATCCTGAATGTGGTCACCGAAACAGAAACTCAGCAAAAACGCGCACACACACCCTTCCTTCTCTGAACAACTGAATCACGGCGACAGCTGGCCAGCGAACCTTGTACTGTTAAGCAAGTCAAATGTCATCATGCAGTGTCATTGCACAAAACTGCATGGCCACCCCCCTTGAATGTCCTGGACTGACACAAAGCTAAAGTGTATAAAGTTCACCCAAATTGTCTTTCAGAAAAGTTAAGATCTCTGTGTGCTAACGTCATGAAAGATAACAATGCAGATTTTTTTTTTCATTTTAAAGAACCATTTACTACATTCTCTTTTAAAGAAACATTAACTAAAAATGTAGTTTAAAAAAAATGTTAATTTTTTTTTAAAGACCTGAAAATCATCATCTTTTGATCAGTCATTATTCTATTAATAGCATTTGTTTACTTTATACTGATCCAAATCATCCAACCTTGAGGTTTCATTGAAGGATAACTGTCACTGCAGCCTCGAAACCCACAAGGCCACAATTTCCACACAATTGATCTTGAAGGATTATTCAATCTCACATTAATTTACTATGCCATTGGCAAGACGAACTTATTAAAATGTGTACACTGGGGAGGAGCCACTGCATGGCAACCAGTTATATTTGTTTTTTTATTTGGCTCCTAAAATAAAGACAACCTCTTCTCTCATATATTGTATATATTATATAAAAGACACCGCTCCGAGACCACTATATGATCGAAATGCTTTCTTTGGCCTAAGAGAACAATATTTATTTGGAGAATCTATACTTCTGGAATTCTCATGTATTTATTTAAATACTTCACTGGCAGTGGTGAGCCACCAGGGGAAGTGATAAGATATTCTGAACGAGCCTGCTTAACAGCAGCACCAACATGCACTAACAGCCTAAAACTATATTATAAGCAATAGGACTGTACTTTAATAAATCAGATCTTTCGTTCTCAGAAGGCCAAAGCATTTTAAATAGACAGAGATGACGTTATACTATGGTTAGGGGGTGCTATCAACCGGTCAGAATTGATATTGCCCAGTTAAGCCACCCCAGCATTTTAGTTTATATCCCCCTTTATCGATCAAGAGCGAAAATAAATCATGGCGCCGTGCCTGATTATAGAGAGAAAAATACAATGACCCAAATTCAATTTTAAGAAAACTAAACAAGGTAAGATGTAGAAAAATTTGTATTATACATGCACAAAATTAAAAGACAAAAATTCCAGACTTACGTGTTATGTGCTCCTGCAGATGCGGCGTTTAATTTAACCCACCTGTCTCACGTTCGAGACTGATGATTGCAGAATGTCATGTGACTTCCTGTTATAACCGGAATGTATGTTTATTGTGTTCTTTAATCATTATTTATTTATTTCACATTTAATTATTAACATGTTACTTTGGCAAAAGTGAATGACTACTTAATTGTTAACTAATAATAATAGATTAAAACAACCGTTAGTGTGTGTGACTTCATAGTCTATCTCAGCGTCATACGACTCACAAATTGCAACATTTATCCAAGGTTAGTGTGGTATCTTCAATCACTTGTTTAGTTTCCACGATATTTATATTTGCTTCGTAAAAGATAGCTCGTTAGAGAATTGAGAGGGCGAAATAGGTCAACCTTAATCGACTCACGTAGATTTTTTTGTGCAGCAATCGAGGAAAACGTGATGAAGAATCAAATACACGAACAGCTAACAAGAACTTAACTGAGCCAAGGGAAGGGGCCTATTTTTTCACACACACAAAAAAAGAATACTGAAATAATGGTGACCTTGTGTACTTTAGTCACAAGCAGTGTGCCATCTGCGCATGTTTAGTTGAGGGGGAAAAAAGTTAATTTACTCAAACGAGGACATGACACCACTCACTCTGTTGTATGAATAGCAACAGGTGGATTCTTTTACACAGGTTTAATTGTACCCTTTGACATCTAATGGGAGAGCATTTAATAACGAGCATAGATAGATGAACCAAGACACAGATAAATAATGATTTTTAAAAAATTTAGTGAGATTGGACAATTTCCCACAGCTTCCAGGCTATGGCACCTGGTTGGTAATCACGACCAACAGTAAATGACGTGTGTGCATCTGTGTTGTCATCGCACAGGCCTACGCTGCACCCTGCAAGTCAGTTGGGATCAACTCCAGCTCACCAGGCACCACGCTATAAAAAATGTATGACTTGATAGTTCAGGTACGTGTTACCAATGAGTGTCCAGTAAGCGTACGTATGTCTATGCCATTTAAGATTTGTTATAGGAGCACTTTGGCCAAGTAGAGAGGTTCCATATGGTAGATTCAGAAAACCAAAACTTGATCTTGATTTCATTAAGATGGTTTGTTTGTGTGGTTGTCGCTTGTTACGTTTTCTGTCGGTTTTATGAGCTTTAAGTAATTGTCTCAATGTCATGACGGGCAACAGAGCAAACTCCAGTGTGAATCAAATGAACAGTTTATTTCACTCTGTTGAATCACATTTCATGCTCAGTGCCGGAGCCCAGATGAATCATGCCGCAAGATAGTCTTTGTATAGCAGAGCAGATAAAGCACAAAGACTTACCATAGCCCAGAAGTGTCAAATGCAACAAGCCTTGCAAACAAAGGCTTATATGAAAGCCCTGCTCTTTCATTTCTTTCTGAGGTCAATATCCTGCCTGTGTCTTTGTCGTGTTTATCGGCCATCCCCAGTGTTGGGGGTGACGCACTCATTTGTCTTCAATGGCTCGCTGATGCTTGTCAATGCAGAGTAAGATGAATAAGACGAGCGAAGAATAAATGTTATCATCACATTTAATTCAACAAGCTTTGTTTGAATTCGTGACATGCAAAAACACCAAGGAACAGAATTGTGATGAGAAGAATGTGACCTAAGGAATGAGACAGTAGTGCAGCTCTTTCCACTTCTACATTTGATAGTGATGTAAGTAGAAAGGAAGATCTATGTACTAATTGTATCTGAACTACTAACTTTGCCATTGATACATTGTGTTAAAGTAAATGTTTTTATCTCCAATTCCAGCTTTTTCCCCGCCATGCCGTCGTGCTATTTCCTCTTGCCGATCCGCGCCATCAGTTCCGCGTTGGCTGCCGCTTTGGTCCTCAAGTCCTGGTTCTTGGCCAGGTCTATGAGGACGCTGAGGATACTGGTGGGGACGTCAAGGGACAGGGCGAAGCGGGACCCCGGCTGGGCTCTCTTCAGCACCTGCGGGACACGCGCCGGCCGCAGAAGCACGCGCTGCTCGGACCGTAGCAACGAGTCCAACACGCCGCCGCGCTTCATCGCGTCGACGGCCAGCGTGCTTCTCCTCGTGTCCTCGTCCAAGTCGCCCAGAGCGGGACTGCTCCTCTGAGCGTGGCTCCCGCAAGGCAGCAGCAGCGCCAGGCAGAAGCACAACCGCACCGTTCTCATGCTCGCGGGTCTGTTGGCAAGATGATGCAAATGGTTTGAAAGCGCTTGCAAACGCAGGACGCAAGGATGAAGTCAGTCCAACAAATTGTTACAAAGCACCCTACTTGGCGTGCGGTTTTGCAATACGCAGCAATATCTAAGGATACAACAAAAGACAATCAACTCAAGCGTCACTGTTGAGTACTTACTTACTTGGTGTCACTGCAGTGGATTGTTGGTGACTTGAAAAAAGGCACGGCAACTTCCAGCGTTGGAAATAATCTGGAAATTTGAATAATCAACGAAATATGTGTTGGCTGTCCTCCTCAGTAACGACAGGAGCGACCAGTGTGTCACGCAGCGGGACGTTGAAGTGGCTGAGTGTCCCGCACGACCCCGTCCGTCTTCACTTTGCCGTCCCCTCTCTCTGTTTGTTATGTTCCCCCTCCCTTCTTTTAATCTCATTTCCTCCAGTCTCATCGCTATGTCTTTCTGCCATCTAAAAATAACACAATCACAATCATTTGTTCATAATGACACGGACAGTCGGCACACAGAAGAAAAGTGCAGTTATCCAAATGTAATAATAAACCTCTGATGCCAAAAAAGAGGATGCGTGAGAGAGATATGATCTCAGCCACACTCGTGCATTCATTTGATTCATCATGCAGAAGAGCAACATATCAAATGTGAGTACAGTGATAAGACAGACTAAATAAATGATTATTATTATCATTTGTGTGCACAAGTTCCAATATTCCTTGGTGTGTCCACATTCATTTTCAGCTCTTATACATTGATGAGCAGTGAGTCAATAAGGTACCCATTATGAAACCAGAGCTGCTGACAATTTAAAGAGTAAGTCAAGTAAAAACATATTCACAATATGTTCTTTGCGCCCCCACTTGTCTTAACATGATATTCTGATTCATATTGTATTTATGGAATATGAATTAAGCAGCAAATTTTATCCATCTCAGGGAGTGGCCATTTTACTACTTGCAGTCGACTGAAAATGACATCACAGTGCCTAAGAACTCAGGTATGACATTGTACTTTCACTTTTCCTATTATTTATTTATTTATTTTTACCAGGGGCAGTACATTTACATATGACCTAGCTCAATCAGAAAAAGTAGAAGGAGTGGCAAAGACTTACTTGTTCATGTGACGTTCACAAACTGAGCCTTTCGGCACTGTGATGTCGTTTTCAAGTCGACAGCAAGTGGCAAAATGGCCGCCCAAAGAGGTGGATAAAAACAAGTGGATTTTGCTGCTTAATTTATATTCCATAAATGCAAAATTAACCAGAATACTGTATTTAGACTAGTGGGAGTACATAAAAAGTTTATTTTTATTTTTTTTACTTGACTTTCTATTTCAATGCAGCTTACAAGTACTGTAGTACTAAAAACTACCAAATTTGGGGGGTGGAGGCATAAATGGACCTTGCTAGCGTCACTGATACTTTCTACTGTTTTTTTTTCAGGCAGAGTGGGTTCAGTACCCATTCAGTGACAATGAGAATGTGAGTGTGCCTTGTCATTGACTGGCTATTGGTCCAAAGTGGAGGTTGTCCGTCACCTAAGTTATCTTAGAGAGGCAACAGTTCTTTGTGACCATGAACAGAATAGACGTTTACCGAAAATGGTAGGATGGATGTGTGTAAACTAGGGGTGGGAATCTTTGAATGTCTCACGATTTGATTCCAATTTTTGGGTCTGCGATTCGATTCAGAATCGATTTTTGATTAAGAAAGATTTTGATTCCAAATGATTTGATTGACAATGATTTTTGCTTCAATCTATAGATGTGCAAGGAATTGTACTCCAGTCTAACAAACTAATGCTAATTAGCGCGCTACT
The DNA here is from genome assembly GCF_051991255.1 of Vanacampus margaritifer. Classification (NCBI taxonomy): domain Eukaryota; kingdom Metazoa; phylum Chordata; class Actinopteri; order Syngnathiformes; family Syngnathidae; genus Vanacampus; species Vanacampus margaritifer. The sequence goes on along the minus strand of NC_135439.1, from coordinate 20,399,928 downwards.
CGAGGCACTTTTATCACTCAAAGGAATTGCTCCACGCTGGGAAAAAAAAACCCTTTTATTTATAAACATGAACAGCACTCCAAATAAAGGCACACACAGACGAAGGCAAGACAGTATAAAATAATTTAAATAAAATCGATTTTGGGACATTTAAAATCTATTCTGAATCATACTAAATGAGAATCGCGATTCTTATGAGAATCAATTTTTTTGGCACACCCCTAGTATAAACAGTTCATTTGTATCATTTTTTTTATTTTTTATTTCTTAAATCAAGTCGATTTTAAGATTATGCTTAAATGTTCCATGGGCCTATATAGAACAATGCTCATTAGAGAGCAGAACTCTGGGGATATTGAACCAAAATCGTGGAGAGCCGTAAATTTGTGTTTGTCATTATGGTGAGCAGCAATCAGCACAGCAGTGTGCCATCTGACAATGAGGTAGTAGACGAATGGCCACACACAATCAGAGTGATCTCTGGCCTAACCACCTAGAGAACCTAAATAATAAGATGGTGTCAGACTACATGAGTTTAGATTCTGTGGGCAGAGGAGGGGCAGGGGGGCACTTCCATTGTGGCCAAAAACTCCTGCATGCTCATTTGTATGCGCCAACATAGAATGTTCAATGTGCGTGTGTAATGTGTAGTTTTGTGCTTGGCTGATACTCTAAAAGCATCTGACCATGTGTTTTATTTCAATTTTTGCTCTTTGTTACTTAATTGTGTTTTCAATATTATACCTGATGATATGGGTTGTTTTGTAGTTTAACACCTTACATGATATGCAAACTCATTTAAAATCATACTAAAATCCATGTTAATCACAAACTACATTGCAAACCAAATACAACATTCAAACAGGCGCAATGATGCTAGAACACACAGGAAGCATATGCCTGTTTGTTTTTGTTTTTGCACTTTAGCACAATGTGTCAACATCCCTCTTCACCTGTCACGCCCCAGTAACATCTCCAAAACCGAGCTGCTTACGTCAGTGACTCTAAAAGAAGCAGTTCTACATGACGGAGCAATCCCAAATAGTGTGAGGAGATTTTACAGGCTTCATTAGCTTTACAGCAACAGCTGCTGAAGCATATTGTTGCTTCTTTAAAAAGGCAATTGCATATTTTTCTTGTAGTGTCATGAAAAATGTAACTCATCTAAGGTGACTTATGGGCCTATTGTCACATTTTCAGTGTGTTCTTTTTGCGTAGCACCGTCAGATGCCTCAGATCCCGTATTAAAGGAGCACAAAGGCAGCGAGAAGAAAAAGAACTCTGGAAAACGGCGAGGAGGAAGATGTCACATGTCTACCCCCGTCTCCTGAAGCACCTCCATTGCATCCCATCTCCGGACCAATCCTCATCTCACTAATGACTTAAGTTCAACATGATTACGGTGGCTGGGCCCTCGGGGGTCCTGCATCATGGATGGCCACAGATAAACGAACATACGTTGCGCAGATGTCACCCCTCCTCCTAACTAATGTTCATGATTTGTACCAGTCAGTCGCATCGCTGTCACAGATCCAGCATGACTTCATGTTAATACCCGATTAGGTCATGATTCAAAGCAGATCCTGGCCTATCATCCGGCGGGCTGAGTCACATAAATCTTATCATAGAGGTTCTACGTCAGTCTGTGTGTAACTAGTACAAGGGGGTCTGCAACCTGCAGCTCTCGAGCCACATGAGACTTTTTCGTTCATCTGTTGTGGCTCTCTGTGACTTTGGAAATGAATAACAAGTATTTAAGGCCACGTGTACACTATAAAACCCCGATGTGGTGATGCTGAATGCTAAATTCAGGAGCTGTAATGATGAACCTCACGATACGATAATTATCACCATATTGTGGCGGTGTTGGCAACATAAAAAAAAGCTCATATTTTAAGTAAACAAGTAATTGAACCATTTGCATCATGAGTTGATTTCAGGGGGGAAAAAAATTATTTTAAGCGGGTGACGATATATCAACCTCTTGAGTTTTCTGCTATATTCATGCCTCAATGCCACTATGGTCGCCGCCCTCCGCCATCTTGAATTACTTTGTAAACAATGCACAGTGCATTATGTTAGTATTGGCTCAACTGCGTAAAATATCAGTCTATGTAGTTCATAATGCTGTGCTTGGCTGAAGCATGTGAAAAGTAACATTTTTTTGATGGAGATGTGACGATATTGTGGTATCCAAATCAAATAGACGCGGATTATTTTACTTGAAAGTTAGCCTCAACAAAGCGTCTTTTTTCAGAGTTCAAAATGTTTCATGCAGAAATATTGTGTTCCTTATAGCAGTTCTTTGATTTCATAAGTGCAATACACTAAGTTTGTATACAGATAAAATGATACAGTATGCAGCGTTATCCTCACTTTAGACCTCAAAAGGGTTTTGTAGCTCCCGGTGTCCCCCATAGTAAATGGCCATACTGGCTCTGAGTATCGAAGGTTGCCGACCCCTGAACTAGTAATTAGATCTGTTGAAGTGACGTAAATCAGAATTTTACCTGACTTCTGAATCAGTAATTCCCAACCAGTGTGCCATGGCCTGCTAGTGTGTCATGAGTGCCACTAAAAAATGACCCAATTGCTATTAATTGATCTGTGACTACGGGACCAAATATGACAAAACGACTCAGTAATTTTACAGTTTTATTTTCATCAGAATTAGAGCTTCTGTTAAGTACAATAGAAGACAGAAATGAATCTTACAGAAATGATAAATATGCTCTTGCTCCAGAATGGTTATATTTAGGATGTACAGAGTCCTGACTTCAGTAAACTACTTGAAGTCTACATCCTCCCAATTCTGTGCCTGCTGCTGAGGTCGTGTGCAGATTAAACAAGGTTACCAATTCATCAACTCGACTCACACTCTTAGCTGCCACCGTCAATGGCTAAAATGGTGGGCGTGATAAGAGTGGGATGGGTGGCTCGATGGCTTTGTGTGGACAAGTCGGTGAGGACACGAAGCAAAACCACAATGTCATTTAAAACCTCAGCCAGTACATAGCACTGCGTACTCTGTTGTAGTCCGGCATCTGCTCAATGGGGCCTAATGGAGAGATGTGAGGAACATCCGTTAATCATCATTCTTCAAAAGGGGTCCAACATTAGAACTCACCGATCGCTACCACAGCTGGACACTTATCGTAGATGTATTTAGAGCAGACGTCACGCACCATTTTGGGGGTCAGGGCCTGAAAAGATGCGGCCAAAGTGTGGTCAGCACAACGAGACTGATTTTCTGCCTACATTTGAAAGCGACTCACGTCGATGCGAGCGTTCCACTCAGCCAGAGAAATGCGCCGTTCATAGTTGAGAATCTGTCTGCCGATGTCATCGCAAATTGGAGTCGTTCCATTGAGCTGTCCCACCATACTGGCCTTCAGAGCATTCTTGCCTCTTGCTAAATCACTCTCAGTGAACGTGGTGCACACATTCATCCTGCATGAGGCACAACATGACTCCATTTTCAGACGTTCTAATGAAGCGCGCGGTTGATGTGATCTGGGCCACATGTGACATTTCTCACCACACGTTCTGCGCCGCGTACATCATGTCGTCAATCTGGAACCTATCGGACACAAAGTAAATGCCCAGCAGGCCAGTGTCGCTGTAGGACGAGTAGAATGACTGGAAGCTTTCACACAGGTTCTCCTCCACGACCATGCGGGCCAGACTGCTGCTCATGTTCTTCGTGGGAATAAGGAGGGGACATGGTAAGTTTTGCTGGTGTGTTCTATTGTTTGGAAGAAATGGGTGATATCAAAACGGAAACAATTCCAGCTGCTGATTGTACTGGAGGTGTCCCTCCCGACAGGTCCAGAGGCAGGGGTGAGACCCCTGACCCAGGTTTTGAGAGAGGAGCATTATTTACCCCTCCGTCATGGCCGCTCAAAACACAAACAGTCTCAAGTGGGCAAAGTTTCAAGGGGACAAATAACCAACTTATAACACATTATACTGGCGTCTTACCTTTCCGCCACCGCAGGTGAGGTCATAGCTTCCGATGGTGGCGTTGGCCACCATGAGAGCCACAGTGTCTGGGCTGGCAACACCGGGACCCTCCACAGCGAAGGCAATGTGTGCCAGGGGCATTGCGTCATCACGCATGCGGATCTGAGGAGAATTGTTGCATGAACTCGTCAACATGACATTAAACTTTCTTCTTTTTTTTACTGGCTTCAACATCTTGGGCTGGGTATTGATTCTAATTTCCTCAATCGATTCAATTTCTATTCACAAGAGTTCAGAGTTTGACCTATTTGTGTATATAGGAAATGTGGTTCTTTCTAAGGAAAACAATACTGCTTTTGTCCAAAGGTGACGCCATAATCAACGAAAACCAAATGCTCATTTGTGTTACTTTATGTGTTAGACAAACATTGACAGTAATGAGATGAAAATGTTTTCATATTCAATAATTTTAAATCTACATTAAAAGATTCTGAATTGTCTTAAAGTGCTTAAGTCAGGTCTTTCATAAATGTAAGAAAATATTTAAAAATTCATGTCAACAGTAAATTTCAAGAACCACCCCCCCACCGCCAAAAAAATGGCCTTTTAAAATTATATTTTCGGATGAATTTATGGGAAAAGGAGATATTAAAATAATCGATTCGTGGTTTTATGATTCAATATCAGGCTCGAAAAGGAAACTCGATTCGATATTGATTATTCGATTTTTTAAAACCCAGCCCTAATAAATCCCAATAATAATTAAGTCTAATTTCACCAGAACATTAATCAAGTTACTGGCAGGTTTAAGAGTACTTTGACCAAATTCTGTTCTGTTTTCTCAAATTCAAGTCTTCTCCTCTATTGTTTGTTTGTTAGCATGTCTCAACCAAACTGGCGCATTCAATGATGCTATGATTTCCCCCGGTACAATTTTACTACCTCCGCAAACTCAGGCGAGCCAAGCCGAGCGCCAAAAGCGATGAAATATCCCTGCAAATCCATTTAAAGAGCTCACCTCGCTTCCTGTGAATCTGCAGGTTGACAACAAAGGAACAGCATCTGCCTCGTAATTAAAGGGCACTGCACTCAAGTGAGTCTGGGCCAAACCAACCAGCTCCTCGTGGTTCACACCTGCATATTGAGCACATCACATGAAGGGCCAATTTTTCCACCAATCGTGCAGATGGTGGCAGAAATGGGCCCAACCTCCAGCTGCAGCCAGAACCATGCGCGGCGCCTTGTAATGGAGGTTGACGTATTCCACTAGATCTTGGCGGGTGAGAATTCTAATAGAATTTTAAATGATGTTTGTTAAAAATTTTAAAGGTTTGTGCATTCATACAACAAATTACAAAAAATAAAGCAAATGATGAAGTTGAGCAACTTATGATGCCTATATACGATTTTAGTTTGTTTATCCTTCTACCTGGCATTGTCGGATGGTCCCAGAACACTGCGGCCGAGAGGAGTACCCTGGAAGGCGGTTGCATGCAGCATGTCCAGACAAACTTCCTGCAGGTTGCCTTCCACTTCCTCCAGTTCACGCAGCACAACGCCTCGCTGCTGCTCAATCTCCGCCTCGCTCAGTGAGCAGTTCTGCACCACCTCCGACAGCAGCTCCACCGCTGAGGAAACAAGTACAGCGGTGCCTTGACTTACAAGTGCCACAACTTAGTTTTAGACTTATGAGCTGTTTGTTGCTTGGACATGTTTTTTTTTTTTTGTTGTTTTTTTTTTTTTTACAAAGTGTTGCGAACAAGAATGTGAGTTACAAATAGTGTTGCTCCGATACCACTTTTTGGCTTCAGATACCGATACATGGCTGTGTCTTATCGGCCGATGCCAATACCATAATAATACCACGCCATTTGAAAAAATATGTAAAAAAATATATATAATAATAATAATATTCTGAAGTACTCCATACTCATTTGGATGTAAAATCATTACTAACTTGGTCAGGCACTGTTTAAAAATCTTTGTGAAACAGAAAATTCATGCAGCGAACACCTGTGATCAAACATCAGCGAGTGTGTGCTGCGTTCAAATTTTTATATTAGTATTGGTAAATGGCATCGGCCCGTTATTTGTTAGTACTTCCTGATACCGAAGCCAGCATTTTAATGCAGTATTGGGGCCCCTGCCCATACTGGTATCGGTACAACACTACAGTAGTTACAAATGAGCTTCAGATAAACTGTTGCTCAAGTGACATGAACAAAAAAGCACAGTTGCATTTGTTGATGGGCTTTCAGCTTTTTAGTGAATGGGACAGAGTCAAAAATACAACAACAAAAAAATAATCACAAGGAGCAACACTAATAGAGCTGTCAAAATTAATCAATTAATCGACAAGTAATTGATTACCAAATTAATCAACAACTATTTTAAAGGATCTTTGTGCAGTTGATCACTTTTTTTTCTTTTCTTTTTTTACTCGTGACTGCCACTTCTGGCCCAAAGCGTAACTGCAGCATCTGTGTCATGCTCATTCATAGTGAGCATATGAGTGCGTATACGATCTTAAAGCAACAGCCACAGTTGACAAACGAAGACATGACTTCAAATGAGGTAAGAAAAACTCCACCCCTCCCCTCCCTCCCCCCAAAAACTGGAGTGTGCAGGTCCGCACACTCTACTATAAAGGGAAGATAAAAGCTGATAGATGCAGTCAGAGTAAAACAATCAGGGCTCTTCATACTCATCTGGGCATTTCTGGAGCATGCATGATGTAGAAAAAGCTTTAATATCACCTTTTTAAATGGGACAATGCACTTAATCGAGTAATCGTTACGAGCCATTTTTTAATTAAAAATACTCTGATTTTAAGGATATCAACAGAAGTAGTCAACAGTAGTTGTTCACTGATTTCTCCAAAATGCTTTTGTAATACATTTTAATGGAAAATTAAAAATACTCAGATTAGTCGATTAATCGATTGCATAATCAATAGATTAATTGATTCTAAAAATATTCGATAGTGACAGCACCAAACACTACAGACAGACCTATTTTTATTTACTGAAATCATGTTACAAAAAAAATCTATATTTTGTGGGAGCCAACACAGATTAAAAACATGAAATACAAACAAATTAGAAGTGCACCAGCATTACAGAACAGCATGTGCTCTCATTTGAAGGTTCCACTGTCAAAACTAATAAGTCACGTTTACCTTTAGGAAGGTCTTTAGCCAAGATTTTCATGTAATATGCGGTGTGTTCCCGGGATGTGTAGGCACTCAAGTGAGCACCCATTGACTCCACCTGCTTCTCAAAGGCTGACTGAGGGTACTTCTTGGTTCCCTAGAGAACAAGGACAAAAGGTGCCTTGTGGAACTGTTTGACTTTTGACGCACACAGTGGAGATGACTTGAATTCCTACCCAAGTCCTAATGTGCTTTAGTCTATCACTAACAGACACTAAGGTAGTAGTAAAGTTTACAATTACAGTAAAATTCTATCCATCTATCTAAAATGTCAGTGCATCAGCCTAGGATTACCTTAAAAGCCATGTGCTCCAGGAAAAATCCTGCTCCATTGTTCTTTTCATTCTCATAGCGACTGCCAGCATTGATCCACAGTCCGACCTATGATGAAGACATGCAGAGAGTGAGCATTGATCATAAGCACTACAGCATCCACTACTGCAGCGATGCACATTATGAAGTCCTTACAGTGCATGTAGGATGTCCCGTCTCTTCCGATGCGACCCTCAATCCATTTTCCAGGGTAGTGAGACGGGCTTCAGGGGCTCCCAGCAGGCTTTGGGCATAGCTGACTGAAGCCTGTCCACGCCTCAGGGACAACAGGAGGGGCTAGAAAAGCAAGATAGTCACTTGAAATGTACAATATTAATAATACAAATACATATAAACAACTTGGCATAAATCGCCAATGAGAAACATATTGGTACCATTTTTTTTTAACTTCATTAGGTGACGATTTAAAAAATAATACAATCCAACAAATCTTTGGAATGAATGACTTCAAATACAAGGCAATATTTGCTTAGACTACTTCATGTTACATTTTTGCCTCATTTGAATGGCAACAGAGACAAAACAGAATCTGCTCCGAAAAATCATTCTGAATATAATAAACTACCAAACCTGACAGATAACACAATCCATACATATTTAACACATTTTCATATGGATTATAATAACAGACCTTAACAGTTGTAAGCGTATAAGCAACTTTAATATATATTAATCTTTAACTTGTCATTTCATGATATGCACGGTCACAAAACCTATAAGTGATTTATAATAATAACATGCATTATTGAAACAAAATATTGGTCGCCCTACAAACATTACAAAACACGATCCAAGGTCAAAACGCAGATTTCATTTATGGCAAAGGCCAGATAATTAGTCAGAAGACACATTGACAACCGATAGAAGAGCATCACTAAACAATTCTTTAGTCAAAGTCACCATACTTAACTAGCTCCTATTTACGAAGCTATGCTATGTTGAGAGGGCAAACAGGGACGTACTATTTTTGACAAGAGCAGGCAATGAGAAAACCCACCATACGAAAATAAAACAACTAGTTTGCGCATGTAATCTTCAACGGTCAACGAAATTAGTGGTGACAAAGGCGTTAATTCTATTTGTCAGTTGACCTTGCATTCGCTCCAAGCTAGCCGACGCTAAAATGCTAACCGAAGGTACCACTTGCGGAAAGCTAACCAAGACAGTTGCTTCCTCGATTTTGGGTTGGTTCACTTCACTTCCACAACATCGGGAACTTGAAACGCCTTTAGGCTTTTTCTTTAACAAGTTACTTGAAGCCTTACTTACACTGCGGGTTTTGGCGAGTACACGACCCACGGTACTCCCAACTCGGCACACAGACGCCGCCATTTTTCACTCCAGGTTAGAGAAGACAGTTTCCGCTGTCCTCGCGCATTGGCTCTTCTTCGTTTGTGCGCTAAACTATGTCATCCACCTCAGAACTATTTATCACTACCACGTGTTCAAAACGTGTTATTGAAGGTATATAAATAAAAAAGTTAAATATCTCTGTTTTCTTTATAATCCAAAACAAAAGTCGTTTTAGTGAATAGCTTACACATCTTACAGCAATAACTGTGTGTGCTAAAAAAAAAAAAAAAACTTTCATTATGAAGTTACAGGTATTGGTCATTTATGTGGCATTACATTTTTGAGTAGGCTCCACTTGGAAACAAAAACGTTGTTTGTGGTCTCACCAATCATATACAGACAGGTAATGCATTAAAAAGAAAATAATTCAATAAGAACAGACTCTTCAGTTGCATTCACATGTACATTGTGTCAAAGTTTGCATGCTTTACCGCATAAAGTGTACATGTTAGGTTAATTGAATGTGTGTCAATATGTGTCCATTCGGTCAAAATCAGTTAAGATAGGTTGGGATAGGCGCACCTGCCAAACGAATGAGGCTAAGGGCTACTGTAGCTTAAGCTTCAAGTAAAGCAGGAATGAACTATATACTGTATATATATATATAATAACGAGCCATTCCATTCTTAACTTTATTGAGAGATAAAGCATTTTTGAAGTATGTGTAAAGGTTTTTGGTCAATAACTCTGCAACACAGCAACAAATATATTATATTTTAGTGTACATTTTTACAAAATATTGATGGCATAGATGCTTGCGGGTTTCTTACCATCAACCAAACTGGTGCCTTTATGGATTGTTTTAGAATGACAACCTCTAAGAGCTTCTTGTTTTTTTCTTCTTCTATGGCATTCAACATTCCTTGAGGATGTCTTCCCTACAAGCCTCTTCGCCACAAAAAGACAGAACGTGAGCAAGCATCAAGAGGTAGGTGGATGGACCTGTGTGCCGTCTTTGGCAGGTGTAGGGTGAATGTTTCAATAGGGATGGGAACTGGTGGCTGAGGAATAGGAAGAGGAAGAATTTTCTTTGAGATGTTTTTAATGGGAGCATTGGCACTCTTGACCACTTTTGGCAGAGGCTTGCTTTTTTCGGTCGCCATCTCCTTTCTGGTGCCATGATACTTTGGGGCTGAGCGGTTCAAAGGCCTCAGAGGAGGAAGCAGACAGGTGCCTTTCAGCCGGAAGCCCTCGATAAATAAATTGACTCCAACATACTGTGGTATATCTACGGTTGCCTAGAAAACAAAAGAGACAAATTAAGTAATGCAGTCAAATGATCTGATTGTAAAGTTGCCTACCTGTTGATATATAAGCTCAAAGTCTCCCGTGTCTGCTGATCTGTTTACTCTGCGGTCTAGGACGACGCGCAGCGTGTCCTCCTGCACAGCTGCACAAAGACGGGCTGTGACGGGTGTAGAGGGGGCCATGGTTGGACTGGCATTGATTTCAATCAGCCATGGATGTAAGTCACGGCCTGGAGAAACAAGTACTGTATCTGATTATTTATTATTAGTCATTTCAATTCTAATAAGTAGTTATTACTTCAGGAAATTACCATAAACAGTACCTGGAAGTGCATTTAAGGGCCTACATTAATATGACTGTAATGTATGTTGCTCATGCTCATACCTAACATGAAGTCAGCCCCATAAAGCTCAAATGTGTTTTTTCGTGAATCCACAAGATCTTGTGCGGTCTGCAATGCATGGATAACAGCCTTCTTCATCCCGGGCACAACCGTATTTTCCCACTGAGCCTTGTAGCCCCGACCAGACAGAAAGGTCATGAACTGGTCGTCTGACCACATGTTGTCTTCTGGGATGCACGGATGGCGTTGATGAGAAGGCCTCAGATGCTTCTGGATGGAATTATTGCACAAGTGCACAGAGCTGTAAGAAGGGCATAAATGAAGTTTGACGTTACTATATTATAATACTAGATTCAAGTGAACCATTTAGTTATATATATGTTTAGTTATAATCAAATCACAAATTAATGCACTGACTTCATAATTAAGTCCCGTAACGTAACAGCTTAAACTGGGGATACTTGACTCATTGATCCATTTTCAACAGTAAGAAGATAATATTTTATCTATAATTAATGTGATAAATTCATTATTTTTCATGAACAGTTAATACTTTTTAAAACAAATCTTGCCACTTGCTGTTGACTGATGATCATCAAGATGACATCACATGTGCTGAGGAAATATGTAACGACCAATCATGGCTCAGTTTGCCGACCAAACCCAGAAAACAGGTGAGCCGTGATTGGTTGTTACCTATTTCTTCAACACAGGTGATGTCATCTTCAGTCGACAGCAAGTGGAAAATGTGGTTTTAAATGTATTAATTGTACATGAAAAATAATGAAGTTATCAAATAAATTTTGGACAAAATATTAACTTTTTACTGCTGTCAAGGATCCTTTAAAGATGGAAATGATGGTGGCAGTAATTCAAATACAAAAATGAACTTCGCTTCGCTAATACCCACTTCACTTAGTTACTGTTGCTAAGTCAGACAAGCTATTGCAAGCAACATCGGTATCCACTGCCTGCACTCCCTGGAAATATGATACAATAATGATTCTCAAAGTGCGGTGCTAGTCTTTGGCTTGATGGTCGAGACCAAAAAAAAAGTCACCAGCAATAGTCCCTGTTTAGCTAGATATCTTTCTATTTACTACATAGCTAGCTAACTAGCCTCGTTAACTTAGTTGGCTAAGTTTTCTAGTGCCATGCATTACTACACCTCTCACTAGCTACATAACATGCTGTTACACGACTTACTTCAGGACAGGCAAAATTATTTTCTTGATTATCATTATTTTTATTTTATTTTTTTAAGGGATTCAACCAACTATGTAGGCTAGCTTGATTTTTAGAAACAGAACAAAATCAATTCCCTTCAATGTCTATGGATAACACATTACTATAGCTACAGTATTTTAATTTACTGACTCTTTAAAAGAGCAAAACTTTATCAAAAACTTAAAAAAAGAGTCTTAAATCGTAAAATTTAATTCAGTTTTTCTTTGACTGGCCAATCTGCATTTCGGGGTGTGGCGTTAGTGAACGGTCAATTAAGAGAGATAAAATGTTTCAAACATACTTGTCCATTGTGTCCAATGAGTAAGGTTGGGTACAGAAGCGCAAGTAACACTTCTTATAAAACCACACGGTGAGAGGGTTCCAGTCTGTGACCAGAAACCACTGGCGCACATCAAACTTGGTGCCCTCCACCAAGAAGGGCCGTTCCAAGTACTTCTGCACCACCCACTTGCTTTCCTTGATCACAGCTGGATCGCTGTCCACCAGGCTGAGAATCTGATCTAAACGCTTGGCACATTTAATGCCTAGAAGACACAAGAGATGGAGTCATATTTTGAAATAGTGCACGTATGACAGGGTCAGAGCTCTCACCTCTGCCTCTGGACATAGCACCGGGCTTGATGATCCATATGTTGTGTATGCCGTCCGTGTCCAGTTGTGGACTGACCTCGGCCAGCCTCTGTAGCATGGCCTTACAGCAGGTTACCAAGTGATTACTAATCTCAATTTGGGCTCCGTCACTGAGTGAAAGAGCAAACAAAACCTCTATTGTGTATGCAAACACACACTGACACACTGCAGGACTTACTGAACAAGCAAGCAGTAGTTGTCAATAAATTCCCCCCACTCCTCCGTCGTCAGGGATGGATTTGTCTCCAAGCTTGTGTCAATGTCAGCGTGATCCAAACTCTCAAGAAAATCCTGGCACACTTTGAGAGCTGCGTTGATCATTTTGAAAACAATCACAGGATCGGGTGGTTCTAAAAAATGGAGGAACACAATCAAGTGGAACCCTAGTGATCTACATTGTATGATAAAATGATTATACTTTGAATGTGCTTGTTTTTCTTCTCTTCCTGAACATGATGTGGTCCCTCCACAACATACTTCAAAAGACTGATGCAAGCTGTCCTCCTATAGTCCTCTTCAGGAGGGAAATACAGTCTACAGTCATCAAAAAGTTGTACTTCTTTCTAATTCTTGGACCAGAAAGTCATTTAGAATGTCTCACCAATGAAAGCATGTTTTTCATCCCGTGCTGCAAGTCTGTAACAGCGAGGAAAGAAGGTGTCCGGGTCTGCTGAGTCAAACCAGTGCAGACTCCTCAGGTTCACACACAAGCCCACCTGGAACACATTGTTTTTTTTAATTGAATAATCTATTGAGTCAACTCAACATAAGACGATTGTACTTTGGTGGTGAAGCTGCCTGCTTTGGCAAAATGATTGATCATCTGTTCTTTCTGCAAGATGCTGGTGTTGATGGCATCTCTTTTAATTGTCCAGTAGAAATAAACCATTTCATTCCGCACCAGGCGAGACTGAGGAATGAAAAAAGCGACATTTAACTCAAAAAAATACCAGATGTTCTCGTGTTTTGTTTCTTTGTGTCCTTACCATAAGACTGTGATGTTCATCCGGATCTTGTTCTTGCTTGACATAATCTGAGAAGGAGGATCAATAGCACATCAATAAAAAAGACCAAATGTGCCATTTTAACATCACATCCTCCATCAGCTGACCATCTTCACCATCGCTGTCATCATTACAGCGGTCCGCTTTAACAGGCCGTGCGTACGTATGGAGGCCAGGGCGACACATCCGCTTTTCCACCCAGCCTCTGGCCCTCAGTGAGGCCCTAATAACCGGGTACGGACCCTGAACGGTGAAGACTTTATGCAACTAAAAGTAAGAAGTAGAAGTAAAAAAATGGAGGTGTGATTAAAAAAATGAATATTTCCAAAATAATACAAAGCCAATTTCTTTCATAATATAAATGTATTGTTGACCTACCTTGACAGTTTTTTCCACCATGGCTTTGGCGGTCTTTAGTCTCTCTGGGTTGAGAGCAGGCAGGTGTACACTGTTCCGGCATGGAGGTGAAGCTGTCTCACACACACAAATGAAAGAAAAGAATGGATGATGAGGGGGTAATCTGTACAAATGTATTGTGAGAATTTACCGTTTTGCAGGGTTTTGATTTCAACTTGACTTTGGCATTGCTGGACCATTGCTGCTAGTTTGTGGTCCTTAAACAGAGCCACAGATGGTCCCTCCTGTAAATCCAAGAGCACTCTTTTACACATTTGCCTTGAAGAACAAACTACCGTGAATGTAACTAAAGGTAAGCCCAAAAGCGTAATTTCATGAAACTTTAATAGATGGCCTTCAGACTCAAACATTTGTGTCTCGAGTGCATCCTCATGATTAATTCAACATTTGTGATCTATAAGCTGACTCTAACCATCTGAGGGTCAAGTTTAGAGTCAAAACATTACAGTGTATGTACTTTTAATATAATTGTAAAGGAAATTAAACAAGAAGAAGCTATTTGGAGCTGTGGCTTTGGCAAACAATGGTAATTTAGGCATTTTTATTTGTAATAAGTCACATAGTTTGTCTGATTAATAATAATGGGGCAAACATTTATTCAACACTAGCACAGGCAAACACTTTTCTTAAGACAAAACCGATATTCTATTGGGACAATTTCGGCATGCGTTTATTTCCCTGTTTCATGATTCAACCATGCATCATTATCACTCTGGGAAACAAAAACATAAATTATTTATATGTATGTGCACACACTTGTCCAGAAGGTATTTGTGCATTAACCTTACAGTGAAAAGGTGTGTTCAATAGGGCGCATAATGTGATACATTGATTAAAACTCTGATGGCAACAACAGGTTTACTTTGTCAATGTGAGGGTCAAATTGCAGACTGCCTGGCTACAACGGTTAGATTTGCACCTTGACATGGTGTGAGTAAACAATTGTCACACAACTGCAAACTGCAAACCAACCACATTTCCCAATATTTATATTCTGCCGTTTAGATGAAAAACAAATCTAATGATGAATTATACATATAAAACTTATTCTTAAATTGCAGTACACCGAAAAAATGGGGAGTGATATTTACTTGAAAAACTTAGTAAAGGTTGATGCACTCAGAAATTCTAAGTACATTTTACACGGAGTTTAACTAGAATTTCTGATGTGGACAAACTTTACTAGATTTTTTCAAGTAAATATCAATCCCCATTTTTTCAGTGTATAGCCCAAATAGATATAACAAGTAAAAACTATTTTATATCACATGATCGAATTTGTGAAAAAACCCTATTTAACTACAGTAGCCTCTTTTGTTCCTACCTGCTAAACTCCAAGATGTGCTGACTTTGTTGTTGAGTTTCCCCGGAGGAACGCACAGTCTGCCTCAACTCGGTTTACGGTTCCCATGACAACAACCAAGGGCGCCTCTATGCAACCTGCACATGAACACATTTATTGTATGGCATTTCATGTATTTTATTTTATTTTTAATATTCAATTAGGTATTATGTGATATACAATGTAGTTTTTAATTTTTTAATTTATTATTATTTAATATTAAGGGACTGTGTTACAAAAGGATAACGCTACATTGTAGACTGCTGGAAATTCTAATTTAGAGTTTAGGAGGTCCAGTCTCTTATGTTTCAGTCCAAAGTAAACACAAACGTGGTCTAAGACCTCATACATGTTTTTCAAAGTGAATTAAAAATGGATTTGCTCAAAACTATCAGACAATAATCGTTTTATTATCAGCTGCGTTCATGTTTTTAATTTTTCGAAATAGATTCACACAGAAATATTTCAAAACTATTTCATACAACCAACAAATAGGCTACTGACAAACATTCATTCATCCATTCATTATCTGAACTGCTTAACTGATGAACAATGCTACTATAATATTTGGAGTTACAGAAAAACAGTTGTATTGCAATTTTCAATGCATTTCTTCAGCAAAGATCAAAACAATTAAGTAGTAGGGCCTATAAATTGAAAACCATACAGCAAAAACAAAGCCCTCGCTTTAAACAACCAACGTAATAAGGTAAAAGGGCAAGTTTGATATTTGAAAGTAATTTCCTAGTCCATGAAAATTAATATAATATCACCCCCCTCCCCCGACTATGCCGCCATGTTGAATCAACATCGTCTCGTTGCGTCACAGTGACGTCATCGTACAGTGGCGGCCAAGGGCTGTCCGGGCATATCTCCTCCTCATTCACTCCATCAAAACTCACACACACACACTTCTCATAACAAACACGAACACGCTGTTTTACTTACGACATCGTTACGTAGGCCAAATAAAACAGGAAAAACTGGTAAGCTTCACGTTTTCTAACGAGAAATTGACGGAACAGTTAAGCTAACATTACATGCTAATTTATCAGTACAACGTGCTAGCTTACAGTCTCCTTAATTTGCCTCATTGGAACACCGCGGTTCGCCGGTAAAATGTGCGGAAGGACTGCGTGCACTTTGGCTCCGGACGAGGTGAGCCGAGCAAGCTCGTACAGAAACCGGCGCGGGCAGCGGAGACAGCCTGGCTGGAGGGACGGAGATGCGGACAAATATCGACCCTCCTACAACAAGAGTCCCCAGTCCATGAGCCCGGTGTTGCTGTCCCACAGGCACTTTGACAAGGTAAACTGATTGAGAACTGGATCAAAAGTACGCTTGGGAAACTCTTAGTATGATTAACCAGTGTTTTCATAACTTTATTTAGCACACAACTCACAAAAAATGTAGACGCGACCAAAACAAACAAACAAAACCTTTTTCTTGTTTTATCCACAAGACATACAGTATGTCACCAAAAACAGACCGAAAAAAGAAGAAAATGGAAATGTGTGTGTGTGTGTGTGTGTGTGTGCGTGCGCAGAATGCACCTGTGGATGAGTGTGTTTTAGCTGCCATGCGTTGGGGCCTGGTCCCGTCCTGGTTTAAAGAGAACGACCCGAGCAAAATGCAATACAGCACCAGCAACTGTCGCAGTGAGAACATCCTGCAGAAAAAGACTTACAAGGTACTTTGTGGCAAACAATTTTAACATGTATTTTATTAATAATTTACTTGGTTGTTTAATTTCACATTTTATGCGTGGGCAGGAACTTCAGAGACCAACTATTTGTATACAAGCAATTCAAAAATCAAGTTTCCATAATATGTCTCCTTTTCTTTATCACCAAGGAGCCTCTGCTGAAAGGACAGCGCTGCGTCATCCTCTCTGATGGCTTCTATGAGTGGAGGAGGCAGGAAAAAGAAAAGCAGCCATTTTTCATCTATTTCCCTCAGACTCACAAGTCCTGTGAGGAGAAACAGGATCCTATCAATGAGTCAGCAGAGGTAAACCAATGTCTCCCCACTTTGTTAAAAGTTCGTGTTTTATGTTGTCTCTGATTTGGACCTATTGTGGGTTAGGGTCTGGAACGTTTCCCCCGTGATAAATAGTGGTTCACAATTAACATTTGCTGGGTGGTGTCAACAGGCAGAAGAAGCATCAGATGAATGGACAGGCTGGAGGTTGTTGACCATGGCAGGACTATTTGATTGCTGGACACCTCCAACTGGTGGAGAGCCCCTCTACACCTACAGTGTCATTACTGTGAACGCGTCCCCCAATCTCCACAGCATCCATGACAGGTGAGGATAGGAGATACGCCTTTTAAGCTTTGCTTTGCTTCCGAGCTGAGGGTGTTGCCCGTTTCAGGATGCCAGCCATCTTGGCCGGCGAGGACGAAGTGAGACGATGGCTTGATTTCGGGGAAGTGAAATCGGTGGATGCTTTAAAACTGCTCCAATCAGAAGACATATTGACCTATCACCCTGTCTCTTCGTTTGTCAATAATTCTCGCAACAACTCTCCCGAGTGCCTTCAGCCTGTGGACCTCAACCAGAAAAAGGTACACGATTTATTGTGCTATTTTGGCCATGTGAATACATAAAAAAACAATAAACATGCAGAGAAAAATGAGACTTATACAACTTACGTCTTTATGTGATCAAAATGGTTACCTTTCAAGTCATCTGACAAACGTGGCCATGTATTCCCCACAGGAGCCCAAGCCGACAGCCAGCAGCAAGATGATGATGAGCTGGCTGGCGAGCGGCTCTTCAAAGAGGAAGGCGTCGGAGGAGGACAGAGACAAGAAAGACACTCCCAGCAAGTCTACAGGGGCACTTCAGCAGTGGCTGCAGGGAGCCAACAAAAAAACGAAAACCCAGTAAAGGACAATTACTGGATTTTGTTCTCGTTTCAGATCGTTGTGACATTCTTCTATTCAGTTATAACATGGGCCATATAGTTAATATATATACTCAGAAATAAACAGGTTGCTGAATTTGAGGTTTTTATTACCCTTATTACTTGAAAGGCAAAGACATTTTGAAACATTGCTATGCATTTATCATATTTATAATACAATGATGAATGCCACTACTTCCACCATCTCACTTTCTCGTTCAAAGTCACAGCCTGGTAGCTATTCTCTAATCCATAATGCATTTCCATTTTACCATGATTCAAACAGACAGATCTGATTGGTTAAAAGAAATGTCAAGCACTTAAAGCAACTGGCAGTAAGATATGGAGACTTACATGTTTGTCTCCCCCACAAAATGATTGCAATTGTACAAAGTCTTTGAAACAAGTTGTCAATAAAAAGAAACACATTGGTTAAGTGTACTGAGTTACAAACCATAGTTATACTTCTTCTCCAGGACTGTCAAGTAGGAGTGACATGCTGTCTTGATTTGTTTGATGTTGCACCACCAAGTCATTACTGTACAACAGAAAGTCAAAAAGGGAACAGTGCTAATCTGTGAGCTCGTTTCGTGTACGGTAGCTTTCAGGGTTCTTTTGAATGACTTTGAGAGTGGTGCAACTTGTAATTTGTCATTTTCATCATGTATCAATTAGCACAACATCATTAGGCAACATATTACTGCAATTGTCACATTCTGATCATCCAAACTTGAATCTCAGTCCCTAACGTGTATTTATTCTGTTTTAAGGTTGTGTGAGGTGGAGCGTGACACATAGCCACAACACAAATGACTAAAAGGAGGGGAGCAGTGTTTCCTCTATTCATGCAGTTGTGGCGCCTTGTGAATGTTAGACAACAACCACCACAGCTACAGAAAAAAATCCAACTGCAGCATGTTGATCACATGGTACTCTTGTGAGCGTCTTGTACGCTGGACATGGGGGAGGGGGGTCAACACGGTGGGTCATGGGAAGGGAGGATATTTAGACAAGGCATGACGGGGTGATGAGGGCCGTGACGCAGCTCTCCGCGGTCCTCAGCAGCTGCAGGTCTCCGCCGAAGGCTTGGCTCGCTCGTTCCTGTCCAGCTTAATTGGCTCTGGAAACTCGTTGTACAACTCCACTTCGGTCTCCTGGTTGAAAAGACAGGCAGGAGAGTTGCAAATCTGCACCAAGAGCTACCGTACCACTGCTAATGCCTTACCTGTTTGAGAGCGTTGCGTGCAATCGTCTGGAAGGCCTGCTCCACATTGATGGCCTCCTTGGCGCTGGTTTCAAAATAAGGGATGTTGTTCTTGCTCTGACACCAAGCCTGTGCCCGCTTGGTTGTGACCTGAATGTACACGGGAGCATGTGGAATATTTTAGGGCCCAGTAGTAAAACTAAAAGGAAGAAAAGAGGAAGTCTGCCAGGACACCTGTCTGTTCTCTAAATCGATCTTGTTGCCGAGCACAACAAAGGGGAAGTTCTCTGGGTCTCGGGGGCTGGCCTGGATTAGGAACTCGTCCCTCCAGCTGTCGAGGGTCTTGAAAGTGTTGGGGGCCGTCACGTCAAACACCAGAACGCAGCAGTCTGCTCCACGGTAGAACGCCACTCCTAAAGACTGAAACCTCTCCTGACCTGCCGTGTCCCAAATCTGAAACACAACAAAAGGAAGTGAAACAACTTGATTTGCGAGTCCCCACATAAACGGAAACACAGAGCAGCCTTCCAAATTAAAAGCATGATTTCAAAGCAAGATATAATTAAAAATCACACACTAAACAGCTTGAGGAATTCTCAACATGATAGATATTACTCAATTACATGAATGACTATTGTATTGAATTTTATTATTCACTGTATTCCTTAAAAATAAGTTGTATAACCACATATTTTGATCGAGACTCTTTTTCTTCTTCTGGCCACTGGATTATTTATATCATTTTATGTATCTTTTTTAAATTTTTTATTCATTTTATTATGTGCTCTATGCAAAATTGACTTTTATGAGCAAATTGAAAAATATAATAGCCATTAATTTCATGCAATTTTAGGAAAATTGCTATAATTGGATAGATCATTAAAAAAAATGAATTGTTTTTTTTTTTTTTATACAAATTTTAAGGATCATAAATACTAATTGTCTCGGCACTTGTTATCGGTTTCTGTGATTACTGGTACCGCTATAGATCTAAAAAGAAAAAGTGATAATGAACATCCCTTATTTTTTATTGTTATTATTATTATTATCATCATCATCATAATCATTATCGTAAGAGGAAGAATGAAATGTAGCAGGATCTAAACTATCATATTGGGGCGACAATCCCCAATGCACTTTCAAATGTTAGCGAATGGGACAAACAGCACAGAATCTCTCTTGAATTGGCGCGTACGCTATACGTTTCATACCTGCATTGTGACAAGTCTGTCATCCACCATCACTTCTTTCGTCAAGAAGTCTGCACCTATCGTGGCCTTGTACTGGTTACTGAACTTCTTATTCACATACTGGTTCATCAGTGAGGTCTTGCCAACTCTAGACGGGAACCAAGCACAAGGCAAGAAATGAAGGTGAGGGACAGAAAACCTTCATTTGTGTGCTTGTGGAGTGGAGTGGTGAGAGCAGAACAAGTGGTGCTCTTTGCCGTAATGCATCCACGACAGGTGCACTGCAAACCACTCGAGCTTTATGGACGAGGACCACTCACCCAGAGTCTCCGAGGATGATGACTTTGAGGAGGACTTTCTTCCTTGAAGTCATTGTGCCTCAGCTGGAATGACATGAGAGAACATTAAGGGGGGTAACTACCACAAAGTGGACACAGCGCTCCAAGCAGACAATTGTTCTAGATAAGTACAACATGCTTATTGACGGAAATGTGCAACAACGCAATGACAGAAAAAGCAGCAATGTACAATTTATGCACACTACTATGTATTGTTTTTTTACATTACGCAAATATTGCGTCTTAAGAATGTTAAACGTTGGCACCCCTTGTGCAATCTCCCTTCACTTTTGTGTTGTCTACGCCTACAGCACATGTTACCAAAGAGAAAGTGAGTTTTGTTTTGTAAGTGTTTGACAACAGATCACTAATTTTAGCACTTGTACGTCAGTTAAGTATGTTGGAATGACAGGACATGGACATGTATGCCATGTAAGATTTACGAGGAAAATATATATATTTTCAACTATAAGATGGTTTACAAATTAATTACAACTAATGGGAAGTCGCCAGCGTAACAATACGGACTTTGTTTGACTTTGGAGGTTCAATGTTGTTAAAAGAATACCAAAAACAAACCCCAGTCACAAGACAGAATAAAGAATGGAACTAAGTGTTAATCATTATATGTTCTTACTCTACGAGAGAAAACACAGATGATTTCATCTATTTTTGTTGTACATAAAGTGATTATCTTACTATTGTATTTAAATGAGGCGGAAGGGAGGCAATGGCAGCATTTACATTTAACGTGAGACAACTGTGGTCATTTACAGATAGAATCACTACACCAGTATAATCAGTATTAATAATAAAACTTGCTGTAAATTGTGGTATAATCACGAAGCATTCCTCACTTCATCTGAGTGTGCGAAATGTACTCAATAAACATCACAGTACATCCAGCAGGGCCGACCAAAGTCCAAACTCTGTGATTTGACTGGATTACGGTTAGAGTTGTGATGAGTCTTCTTCGACAAACTGTCAGGAAGCAAACATTTACGTATGCTTTTGCTTCTTTCAATCATA
Organism: Vanacampus margaritifer; assembly: GCF_051991255.1. NCBI lineage: Eukaryota > Metazoa > Chordata > Actinopteri > Syngnathiformes > Syngnathidae > Vanacampus > Vanacampus margaritifer. The sequence goes on along the minus strand of NC_135439.1, from coordinate 20,378,167 downwards.
ACAAAATAATAATGCAGGAAGAGAGACCACAATGCTGGTGCCAAAGTGCTAGGGTAGCGGCGCTCCTAATCTGCACCCCATGACACATCGTCAGCGACTGATCACATGGTTGGTCAACACACGGCTAACGGAATCATGACTTGGCAAGCAGCAGTTAGCTCGGAAAAAATGGGATTTATAACCATCATTGGTGTAAAAAAAAAAAAAAAACGTTTAACGAGAAGCACAATGAATACAGGTAATCGATTACAGGGAATGCACAGTCATCATTTCAATGCCGTGAAAACACTCGAAGGTGGCCAACATTTCTAACATCTCGAAAGGTTGATTCACGAAAACAGTTTTTGGGGGGGTCTGATAACGAGCGAGAGCGTGTTGTTTTAGCCGCATTTTTGCTCGTTTTTGTGATTTGCCACCAGCTAAATCGATTCGGCTAGCGTTCATCTTAACAACGGGAGATGGGAAATGTAACGCGATTCCCCAAAGGGTCATCGTTCATATTCGCTGAGCCAATGTGTGCAAATATCATAAACCATACCTGTGAGACGATCCTGTGATCAAAAGTGGACTTTTCCTCAGACTTGGTTCCTAGCGTTAGCTAACGCGCAGATTAGCAAAAAAGAGGCTAACAGTTCCTTTTAAATGTCTGTCGTCGCAAAAGTATCCCTTTGAAGCCTCGACACTGTGCTAATAAATGATATCTGTCCGTCGCGATGAACTCTCCGAATCGAAATGAGCGCTGTCAGAGGCAGCGAATATCTCACTTGGAGATTTGCTACAATGGTGTCTTGTTGTCGTTGACGTTGGCGTTTCCTGTTCGTCAAGCTAATGTGCTAGCCTAGCCGTTAGCCTCGTTCGCTTGCTACTAGCTGTCTGTCCACTTCCTCCAAAACAAGCTCCGTCGGGGCGATGACGTAACACGCTGGCTACGCCTTGCTCAGCTGGGCCAACCAGGACGGACACACGCACACGCGCGCGCGCGCGCACACACACACGCACACACACACACACACACACACACACGCACACACACACACACACACACACGCGTAAGAATTCTAAAAGTTTGTTGATAGAAATGTATCAATACCAGCTACAAACAGCTGGATATAAATTCTGATGTCACCACCAGTAACTATATGCAGGTGTGGAAAGACAACTGAAGTGGTAATAAAATAATGAAAACAATAATGGGTCATTCCAGAATTGGAGGACATTTGGCCTTCAAAATTCTTGAAAAATAAACCTTCACTTTTCTGATATTCTGCTACATTTTCATCAATAATAGGTAATAAACTATCAAATGCTTGATTAGCTCATCTTACAGATCAATGGTACAATTTTCATTACAATGAATAATGATTATTATTTGAAATATTATGCTTATTTCGTTAGGGGAAGTATTTAACTTAATAACTAAATTCTCACATTTATCAGATTATTCTATTAACTGGACAAAATCAACACTACTACCTACTACAGACAATTCATGGAACCCTGCAAGCCAGGACCCCCACTACTCATTTTCTATAGATAATTTAAAATACGTAGGCATAAAAATCTCACCTAAATTAACTGATTTAAACTTTACTCCACTTCTGGATAGCATTTATAGTGACTTGGAGCGCTGGAATAATCTTCCTATTTCTTTAATAGGACGAATAGCCACCATTAAAATGAAAGTTTTACCCAAAATCAACTATTTTTTCTCAATGATTCCATTTAAACCTACAAAATTTTACTGGAATAAAAAAAAGCAAAGATAAGTCTATCTACTCTTCAGAAAAGTAAATCCAAAGGAGGTCTAGAGGCACCAAATTGTATGCACTACTATATAGCTAACCAGCTACAATATATCGTTCTATGGGCACAACCCAACAGAGACACTAACTGTTGGCTGGAACTAGAACAGAAGGATTGTAATAAACTCAGACTTCTAGATTTGCTCTTCATTACAACATCGATTAAGCGACATAATGATAATCGGACTTGCGGCCGTATGTGTTGGACACTCGGGTTAAGAGAGGGGCGGAGCTGTCAACTGATCACCACCTGGTGGTGTGTTGGCTCCGATGGCGGGGTAAGATGCCGGTCCGACCAGGCAGGCCCAAACGTACTGTGAGGGTCTGCTGGGAACGTCTGGCAAAATCCCCTATCAGAAAGAGTTTCAACGCGCATCTCCGGCAGAGCTTCTCCATTGTCCCGGGGGAGGCGGGGGACATTGAGTCCGAGTGGACCATGTTCCGCGCTTCAATTGTTGAGGCGGCCGATCGGAGCTGTGGCCGTAAGGTGGTTGGTGCCTGTCGTGGCGGCAATCCTCGAACCCGCTGGTGGACACCAGCGGTAAGGGATGCCGTCAAGCTGAAGAAGGAGTCCTATCGGGCCTTTTTGGCCTGTGGGACTCCGGAGGCTGCTGACGGGTACCGGCTGGCCAAGCGGAATGCGGCCTTGGCGGTCGCTGAGGCAAAAACTCGGGCATGGGAGGAGTTCGGTGAGGCCATGGAAAACGACTTCCGGACGACTTCGAGGAAATTCTGGTCCACCATCCGGCGTCTCAGGAGAGGAAAGCAGTGCACCGTTAACACTGTGTATAGTGGAGACGGAGTGCCGTTGACCTCGACTCGGGACGTCGTGAACCGGTGGGGAGAGTACTTCGAAGACCTCCTCAATTCCACCAACACGCCTTCCTTTGAGGAAGCAGGGTCTGGGGACTCTGAGGTGGGCTCCCCTATCTCTGGGGTCGAAGTCGCCGAGGTGGTTGGAAAGCTTCTCGGTGGCGGGGCCTCGGGGGTGGATGAGATCCGCCCGGAGTTCCTGAAGGCTCTGGATGTTGTGGGGCTGTCGTGGTTGACACGTCTCTGCAGCATCGCGTGGACATCGGGGACGGTGCCTCTGGATTGGCAGACCGGGGTGGTGGTTCCCCTTTTTAAGAAGGGGGACCGGAGGGTGTGTTCCAACTTTAGAAGGATCACACTCCTCAGCCTCCCAGGTAAGGTCTATTCAGGGGTGCTGGAGAGGAGGGTCAGTCGGGAGGTCGAATCTCGGATCCAGGAGGAGCAGTGTGGTTTTCGTCCCGGCCGTGGAACAGTGGACCAGCTCTACACCCTCAGCAGGATCCTCGAGGGTGCGTGGGAATTCGCCCAACCAGTCCACATGTGCTTTGTGGACTTGGAGAAGGCGTTTGACCGTGTACCTCGGGGAGTTCTGTGGGGGGTGCTTCGGGAGTATGGGTTACCGAGCCCCCTGATACGGGCCATTCGGTCCCTGTACGACCGATGTCAGAGTCTGGTCCGCATTGCCGGCAGTAAGTCGAATTTGTTTCCGGTGAGGGTTGGACTCCGCCAAGGTTGCCCTTTGTCACCGATTCTGTTCATAACTTTTATGGACAGAATTTCTAGGCGTAGCCGAGGCGTTGAGGGGGTCCGGTTTGGTGGCCTCAGCATTGCATCTCTGCTTTTGGCAGATGATGTGGTGCTGTTGGCTTCTTCAAGCCGTGACCTCCAGTTCTCACTGGAGCGGTTCGCAGCCGAGTGTGAAGCGGTTGGGATGAGGATCAGCACCTCCAAATCCGAGACCATGGTCCTCAGTCGGAAAAGGGTGGAGTGCCCTCTCCGGGTCGGGGAGAAGGTCCTGCCCCAAGTGGAGGAGTTCAAGTATCTTGGGGTCTTGTTCACGAGTGAGGGTAGGTTAGAGTGGGAGATCGACAGGCGGATCGGTGCAGCGTCTGCAGTGATGCGGACGCTGTATCGGTCCGTTGTGGTGAAGAAGGAGCTGAGCCGAAAGGCAAAGCTCTCGATTTACCGGTCGATCCACGTTCCTACCCTCACCTATGGTCACGAGCTGTGGGTCGTGACCGAAAGAACAAGATCCCGGATACAAGCGGCCGAAATGAGTTTCCTCCGCAGGGTAGCCGGGCTCTCCCTTAGAGATAGGGTGAGAAGCTCGGTCATCCGAGAGGGACTCAGCGTCGAGTCGCTGCTCCTCCACGTTGAGAGGAACCAGTTGAGGTGGCTCGGGCATCTGGTTCGGATGCCTCCTGGACGCCTCCCTGGGGAAGTGTTCCGGGCATGTCCTACCGGCAGGAGGACCTGGGGACGACCCAGGACACGCTGGAGAGACTATGTCTCTCGGCTGTCCTGGGAACGCCTTGGGGTCCCGTCGGATGAGCTGGCTGAAGTGGCTGGGGAGAGGGAAGTCTGGGCTTCCCTGCTAAAGCTGCTGCCCCCGCGACCCGACCCCGGATAAGCGGAAGAAGACGGACGGACGGACGGATGATAATAATAATGATTTCCGCCACCCTGACTGCCTGGTGGAAGGCACTAGAAATTACAAAAGCCCAAGTGGAGCCCTGCGGGCTTTCTCCCCTATGGCATAACCCCGACTTTCAACTTAACAACCTATCGTTTTATTTAGGTGTTTGGGAGCAGAAAGGAATTACACATCTCCACCATCTCTTCTCAGATAATATGTTTATATCATATACATCCTTGGTCCAAAAATACAAAATTAAAAAAAAACAGATTTTGTTTTTACTTTCCGCTATCTTGGACTGTAGGATACTGTTTTGTGGAAAACACTACTTCACCTTTATATTTTTATGCAGGATCGTGAGTGGTCGGCGGCAACGATGAATACACAGAGACTTGATATGCTTTGCTAGAATAACTGTGTATTTTATTCCCCGCAAACAGCAAACAACATTTTTATACTGTGCTAGAATAATCGTATGTTTTATTCCCCGCAAACAGTAATCGACACCTGTGCTTTGCTAGAATGACTGTACCTTTTATTCCCCGCAAACAGTAATTGACACCTGTGCTTTGCTAGAATGATTGTACCTTTTATTCCCCGCAAACAGCAATAATCACAACTTGCTTTGCTCGAATGATTATACCTTTTATTCCCCGCAAACAGCAATCAATACACTACAACGTTAAGCAGCATAATATGATCATCATCAGCGCTTACCTTGACACTAGACCGGAGAGCCTACGGTCCGGGCAGAACGAGCTGCAAAACGGCTGGGCAATCGTACGTGTTCCGCAGCTGACTCTGTCCGGACCGTGTGCCGCTCCGTCTTTTATCCGTTAGCGTGGGAAACCGGGCTAGCCAAGCCCTTTCTCAGACACTTTCGAAAACATGTTTTGTAAAGCAGGGAAAACTGTAGTATAAACAAGGAAGAGTTCCCAGGCTGATCCCGCCCTTTATTTACAAGTTGTTGGGCACCTGGATTCGTACAACAGTTCAGGACAACAACATATCCTTATATAAGAGGTTACATGAAGACATATCAAACCATGTTTTTTTTTCACTTCAGATACCTTTATCTCCAAACTTGTGTTTGCTAGGTGACCTAACAACAACTGACTTACCACATAAACAATTTCAATCTACACTTGTAGCCCTTACTATCGCAAAAAAAACTATTCTTGTTAACTGGAAAAATAAACAAACTCTGAATATCGACCAATGGTCTAACCTCCTCATAAAGCACATTTTAATGGAAAAAATATCTGCCTCAAATAAAAACCAAATATCAAAATTTATAGAAACATGGTCTACGTATATAGAATATTTTAACCTAAACCTGGTTACTTAATTCTGCCTGTTAGCGAGAGCCACCACATCGCGATAACTTACATTGCTGTTTCTGTATTTGGCAATTTGTAACTAATGGTTGTGTTTTTATAGTCAGGAACCCAGTTGCTGCCAGCAGGATCGAGCAGATTACATCAAACGACACCTTAATCACCAACTCCTCAAGATTCACCTCCAATGGGCACTAAGGGTTAATATTCGGATTCACTGCATGCCAGTGGGTTAATTATATAGGTGCTGTCCCCCCCCTGGCTGGGTGTGGGCAGCTCTGCCCCTCTGTTGGCTGCTAGGTGGCGGCTGCGTCTTGGCCGTTCCCATGGTCTCTTGGGGGGTGCTGCGTTGCAGGGCTCTCCCTGGTGTCCGGAAACTCGTTGTACAACCCCACTCCGGTCTCCTGGTTGAAAAGACGGGCAGGAGAGTTGCAAATCTGCGCCGAGAGCTGCCGTGCCACTGCGAATGTCTTACCTGTTTTTGTCATGTCTGGGAAGATCTGGCTTTGGTTGAGGGCCCTGAGTGGGTTCCCGCCCTTCCGCGGGTTGACCAATCCGGGCCCTCAGCCACTTGTGCCTGGCCCCAGGTGTGGTTAGTTACCCAATTAGTGTGGGTGCATTTAGTTCCCGGGTGGTGATCAGTCCGTGTGGGATCATTGCCGCTTGTCATGGTCACCCCCGGAGTTCTGTCTGTCATTTTGATTTTTGTACCTTTTCAGTTCCTTGTTTATTTTATGCTGACCAGTTCCTCGGTTAGTGTTTTTTGTAAAATAAAGCACGCCAGTCTCGCCTGCACTCCTGCTGTGGTTCTCCTGCCTCCCTGCACTTTGGGTCCTCTATTCCACACGCCGACAGACACCACGCCGCTCCGTGACCACACCGTAACAGTTTTAGAGCGTTGCGTGCAATCGTCTGGAAGGCCTGCTCCACATTGATGGCCTCCTTGGCGCTGGTTTCAAAATAAGGGATGTTGTTCTTGCTCTGACACCAAGCCTGTGCCCGCTTGGTTGTGACCTGAATGTACACGGGAGCATGTGGAATATTTTAGGGCCCAGTAGTAAAACTAAGAAAGGAAGAAAAGAGGAAGTCTGCCAGGACACCTGTCTGTTCTCTAAATCGATCTTGTTGCCGAGCACAACAAAGGGGAAGTTCTCTGGGTCTCGGGGGCTGGCCTGGATTAGGAACTCGTCCCTCCAGCTGTCGAGGGTCTTGAAGGTGTTGGGGTCCGTCACATCAAACATAAGAACGCAGCCGTCTGCTCCGCGGTAGAACGTCTCTCCTAAAGACTGAAACCTCTCCTGACCTGCCGGGTCCCAAATCTGAAACACAACAAAAGGAAGTGAAACTACTTGATTTGCGAGTCCCCACAAAAACGGAAACACAGAGCAGCCTTCCAAATTAAAAGCATGATTTCAAAGCAAGATATAATAAAAAAAATCACACACTAAACAGCTTGAGGAATTCTCAACATGATAGATATTACTCAATTACATGAATGACTATTGTATTGAATTTAATTATTCACTGTATTCCTTAAAAATAAGTTGTATAACCACATATTTTGATCTAGACTCTTCTTCTGGCCACTGGATTATTTGTATCATTTTATTTATCTTTTTTTTTTAATTCATTTTATTATGTGCTCTATGCAAAATTGACTTTTATGAGCAAATTGAAAAAATATAATAGCCATTAATTTCATGCAATTTTAAGGAAAATTGCTATAATTGGGATATATGGTTTATTAAAAAAATGTCATTGTTTTTTTTTATACAAATTTTATGTATCATAAATACTAATTGTCCCTGTTATCTGTCACTTGTTATCGGTTTCTGTGAGTACTTTTACCGCTATTGATCTAAAAAAAAAGTGATATTGAACATCCTTAATTTTTATTGTTATTATTATCATTATCATCATCATAATCATTATCGTAAGAGGAAGAATGAAATGTACAGCAGGATCTAAACTATCATATTGGGGCGACAATCCCCAATGCACTTTCAAATGTTAGTGAATGGGACAAACAGCACAGAATCTCTCTTGAATTGGCGCGTACGCTATACGTTTCATACCTGCATTGTGACAAGTCTGTCATCCACCATGACTTCTTTCGTCAAAAAGTCTGCACCTATCGTGGCCTCGTACTGGTTACTGAACTTCTTATTCACAAACCGGTTCATCAGTGAGGTCTTGCCAACTCTAGAACCAAGCACAGGGCAAGAAATGAAGGTGAGGGACAGAAAACCTTCATTTGTGTGCTTGTGGAGTGGAGTGGTGAGAGCAGAACAAGTGGTGCTCTTTGCCGTAATGCATCCACGACAGGTGCACTGCAAACCACTCGAGCTTTATGGACGAGGACCACTCACCCAGAGTCTCCGAGGATGATGACTTTGAGGAGGACATTGAGGAGGACTTTCCCAGTCATTGTGCCTCAGCTGGAATGACATGAGAGAACATTAAGGGGGGGAACTACCACAAAGTGGACACAGCGCTCCAAACAGACAATTGTTCTAGATAAGTACAACATGCTTATTGCCGGAAATGTGCAACAGTGCAATGACAGAAATAGCAACAATGTACAATTTATGCACACTACTATGTATTGTTTTTTTTGACATTACGCAAATATTGAGTCTTAAGAATGTTAAATGTTGTGACCCCTTGTGCAATCTCCCTTCACTTTTGTGTTGTCTACGCCTACAGCACATGTTACCAAAGAGAAAGTGAGTTTTGTTTTGTAAGTGTTTGACAACAGATCACTAATTTTAGCACTTGTACGTCAGTTAAGTATGTTGGAATGACAGGACATGGACATGTATGCCATGTAAGATTTACGAGGAAAATATATATATTTTCAACTATAAGATGGTTTACAAATTAATTACAACTAACTAACAATACGGACTTTGTTTGACTTTGGAGGTTCAATGTTGTTAAAAGAATACCAAAAACAAACCCCAGTCACAAGACAGAATAAAGAATGGAACTAAGTGTTAGTCATTATATGTTCTTACTCTACGAGAGAAAACACCGATGATTTCATCTATTTTTGTTGTACAAGGGTCGTCGTTCATATTCGCTGAGCCAGTGTGTGCAAATATCATAAACCATACCTGTGAAACGATCCTGTGGTCCAAAATATCAAAAGTGGACTTTTCCTTAGCCTCGGTTAGCTAAAAAAAGAGGCTAGCAGTTCCTTTTAAATGTCTGTCGTCGCAAAAGTATCCCTTTGAAGCCTCCGACACTGTGCTAATAAATGATATCTGTCCGTCGCGATGAACTCTCCGAATCGAAGTGAGCGCTGTCAGAGGCAGCGAAGATCTCACTCGGAGCGCACACGCACGCGCGCGCACACACACGTAAGAATTTTAAAAGTTTGTTGATAGAAATGTATAAATGCCAGCTACAAACAGCTGTATATAAATTCTGATGTCACCACCAGTAACTATATCCAGGTGTGGAAAGACAACTGAAGTGGTAATAAAATAATGAAAACAATAATGGGTCGTTCCAGAATTGGAGGACATTTGGCCTTCAAAATTCTTGAAAAATAAACCTTCACTTTTCTGATATTCTGCTACATTTTCATCAATAATAGGTAAAAAAACTATCAAATGCTTGATTAGTTCATCTTACAGATCAATGGTACAATTTTCATTACAATGAATAATGATTATTATTTGAAATATTATGCTTATTCAAACAAATGTTCCCATAGTTACAAGAAACTGCAATGAAACGTATCACCCCCACCCCCTAAAGACAAACAAACAAACATTTTAACTGTTTATCGTGTTCGATTTGGTCATTAGGGGGTGGGACAAGGAAAAAGGTGCCTTTTAGTAATGGATCATTTCCTATTCCGGGGGCTAGGGGCGCTATAGCCCAGTAAAAATTCTGTGTAGCCCGCCATGCATTTTATTTGACATTCTAAAATAGATTTATAAATTATCGCCTCCTACCCCAGGAGAAAAAACAATCCTGGAGCTAAGGAAATTATGTTTTCGGTTGTTAAGTTTTCTGTCTCTTTTTTATTTTTGCGTGAAGATTAGGTTTAAAGTACCACTTATTTCAGAAACACCAATACACGAAAGAATTTATTGTATTGTGCAAAAATATATATTTTTTAATGCTATGTGTACTTCAACATGCCTACCTGACGCAGTCATTTTAAATATTTACTTGACACTATTGTATGAATATATATATATATATATATATGTATAATTGTACTTTTTTTCTTTGGCGCAGCCAGATTATTTGGCAGAAATCTGATGTGTATTATTTGGCTGCACATGTTCCTGAAAAGATATATACTTTTCTGTTGTATCATATTGTATCGGATTTTTTTTTTAAATCTCATTTTATTTTAACAAAAAGGACTCATCCCATTGCCGAAACCCGGGATCGAACCAGGGACCTTTAGATCTTCAGTCTAACGCTCTCCCAACTGAGCTATTTCGGCTTACGGTCACAGTCCATTATTATCAAAATATAGGAATAATCTCATTACAACGCAAACCATGGAAACAGGGCAGTTTTAGCGCTTCCGCTTTGCCACATTTCCACAAGGAGCTGCTACTTTTTACAAGCCAAACACATTTGGTCCGTGTATATACTATTAAAAGCGCAATACAAATAAGACAAACGAGCCAGACGAGCCTTCAAAGACAGTCTGTCGCTTCCGGCGCAGACCTTTGACGTCACATCACGTTCTTATGAATGAAGCGTCATCTTTTCTCGTGCAGAGCGGCGCGGTGTGACGGCCTTTCTACTTTGTTCGCCTCAATCTGAACGCTCTTCTCCCAGTATTCGAAGTCTGAACCACCGTAAACATGGCTAGAAGGCCCCTGCTCGGCGCTTTCCTGTTGCTCATGGCCGCTGCACGATGTGCGGCCACTTTGGCCAACGACGAAGTCAGGAGGACGGTGGACCTGAGCACTCATTTGGCCAAGATCACCGCGGACATTACCATGTCTAACCACGCACGCTACGACGTCCAAAGCTTCATTTTAACCGTGGAACCTGAGCTTTTTCCACACATGGCATACATTGGAGCCTCGGTGAGAAAATGAGCGAATATAACATCACCGCGAAACGACAGGCTCTTGTTAGCCGGATAGCTTGTTGGCTACCTAATGCAGACACGCGACTGTTGCTGCGCCTCTCGTGTCACAGCAAATATTAGTCACTCGTGTGCGTATATGTTATGATTTAGCATGGTGCCGGCAATATTGATTGCAGCTTGAGCTAAAATATGCAATTCTTAATGCATTGGCTGCGGCTTGAGCTAAATGATGCTAATATGAGTGGCCCGGTAGGTTTAACAGCCAATCATCGCTAATAAAGTGTTTATGGCCAACCCCAGTTTATTATGTACTGGTCAGACTTATGAAAGAAAGCACTGTTTGAGGTATGGCTTTTAATTGCTGTTGCTGAACATTAGCTTTCTTAGTCGTACACGTTGGTTCTAGTGACTGAATGACACGTATGCGCTGGGTAGCGTACTTCCGGCTACGATTGCGCAGATGAGTACCCGCCCACTTCTATAGACCGTAAACATTATTTTTACTTTAGACTTGTACCGCACAATATGGACAAAGGTAGTGACCGGCACCTTGAAATGATTAATAAATCAACTAGAGTTTTAATCGTTTAGTTAAGCAGACATTACTGATGTGTCCAAAGTGGGCGGGGGGACATTTGTGCATGATTTTGGGACATTTTCAGAATGAAATAATTGCCTTTGTGATGTATGTTACATGTATGGCTGGGTCATATAGATGTGAAATGTTTTATTTTCAGTTTGGAGATTTACATAATTTCTCTTGGAACATAAATGTTTTGAGAAACGTAAATTAATCAGAAATGCAATATAGAACATTGATGTGGTTAATAAAAAAACTGTTTTGCTTAAAAAGGGGGGACATTTCTACGTGACTGGCAAACTTTTCTTAAACTAGTGTTTGAATATAAATGTTTTTTCATGAAAACATAAAATAGTGACCTCAAACCCTTTTAACATCAGGTGAATGTAAACAATATCCACAATAAAATAGAATTTTAAATGTACTTTTAAAAGATACTGTACATCAAAGTAGGACGGGATGGGAGGTGAAATATTCCCCGTTTTGAAGCACATATTTTGGGTCAAACTTTCCAGCATGTGGATAAATCCCTGCTGTTGTAATGCATAAATATGCCATTGTCAAGCTTAGGGAACTCTGTGATTTCATTTCACTGGACGCCTTTCTTGTTGTACGGAAAACAATGTGAAGGTGATTCCGCGCATGTTGTTTCGTAGTGGGGATCAAAGTCACTAAGCAAATGATTATAATGTGCTGTCAGTAATAATAATAAAAATAATTTGTATTTACAGGTGCAAGGTGATGAAGAGGATGATGGCCAGCTGAAGATCCAGGAAACAAAAATTAACGGCTTAACGTAAAGAACCATTCACCTCCATTTGTAGCAGAAATACACTTGTTGAGCCTCGCTGATGTACTGTTAAGTAATCGCTGCATCCTTTTGTTTTTTTTACAGCGGTGTCTTTTTCAAAGTAACTCTTCCATCCACATTGGTTGTGGGAGGTAAGGTTAAAGTAAAGGTGGAAATGACATTCAGCCACGTCCTCGAGCCCTTCCCCTCGGACATCACCCAGGCCGAGCGCCAGCTGGTTGTTTTTCAAGGCAACCACTACTTCTATTCGCCGTACCCCACCCAAAGTCAGACGACACGTGTTCGCCTGGCGTCCAAAACGGTGGAGAGCTACACCAAACTGGGCAATCCCAGCAAGATGGATGACATAATTGAATACGGCCCCTACAGTGACATTCCCCAGTTTAGCCAGGTACGGCTCATCGCAAGATGACAAGCTTTGCTAGTAGAAACTGTCACAAAGTTCTAACTGTGCATGTCCTCTCATGTCTAGGATGCAATGAAAATCCACTTTGAGAACAACACACCCTTCCTCACAATCAGTAGCATTACTCGCACCATTGAGGTGTCTCACTGGGGCAACATCGCTGTGGAGGAGACGATTGATGTGAGGCACACTGGAGCCGTCCTGAAGGGCCCATTTTCTCGCTACGATTACCAGCGGCAGTCAGACAGCGGCATCTCGTCTGTCAAATCCTTCAAGGTATAATATACCCTCGTGCTTAATTACTGTACTTATTTCTGTTGTTGATATGACAATCATCTCCCCTTCTCCAGACTATACTTCCTGCTTCTGCGCAAGATGTCTACTACAGGGATGAGATTGGAAACATCTCCACCTCCCACCTGCAGATTCTGGAAGACTCCGTGGAGGTGGAGGTCAGGCCTCGCTTCCCTTTGTTTGGTGGATGGAAGACCCACTACATTATTGGGTATAACCTGCCCAGCTATGAATATCTCTACACTCTCGGTGAGTGGATTGGAAAGACTTCCAATTACCATGTGGACAGCAATAACCCCTAAAGGCCTAAAGTGCCTGGCAAACATGTCTCTAAAACCTATGGGTGACTTAAGAGTCATTCCCCAAAACCTGAAGTTTTCCTGGAAATTCAACAATATTAAAAAAATATTTTTTATCTCAGCTCTTGAAGCAGATAGAAACATAATTCCCAAAACATTTCAGAGCTTACACTTGTGGCATTCACACAAACATACGTTTATTATTATAAACCTTCAATATATATATATTTTTAATCAACAAACAAATATCGCATCTGCGGGTATATTTACCTCCTTACTAGAGCGCATAGTTGTAATAGCCTCAGGGAATCAAGTAATTATTCGTCGTCCATTCCATTACAAAGCCGTTGAAATTTTCAACATCCTTATAGTCAACAAACATATTTCTTAACTGTATGTCACTGTCGACTCGTTACACCGATTCAAATTCCTCCTGCGCAGTTGTCAATCGCGTCATTTATTTCATAACTCCCGAAACGAGGCCCACGTCACCCTCGTGTGCATGCTCTGATGCATTTTATCGGCTAAGAGACCAGGAATTGGTCAAAACAAAATGACTTATACGCTATCTCGGCTTTAAATGGAGAATAGCGCTGGATCGCTCCCAGCTTTAACGGTAGAAGCGCGACCACGTGCTCCCGGCCTTAATGGGTTCAAATAAGTACATTTTTCCACAGAGAATCCTAACCTATTTAATGAACTGTAAATAATTAGAGTGACTTTTTTTTGTTTACTTGTTGGACTGCAGAGTCAGTACAAGGGTTATTTGGTTGAACCCTTGGTTATTTGCGGTTTGGTATCCGAAAATTGGATTGCAAGTTATTTTTATTGTATCCTTTCTTTGATGAAATTTTAAATTTGTTGTTTGTTTTTTTTAAGGGCCTAAAAGTGTCTTGATTTAGGCAAAATGTGCTTTGCTTCCATCTGTGGCATCTATAAGTACTTATCAATACAAATAAATCAATTACTGACTTTGCTATTCACAAACTTGGCTTATTTGTAAGACATAACATCTGCTTTCGTCGTGAGCATGCATGTTCAATGTGCATTTTTTAGGCGGATTCACGCTTATTATGTGATTCACTGTCATTGTGTATTTAGGGTCTAATATAAGTGTATGATGAATAAGTAAACATTTAACATGTGTAGGAGCGTATAAAGAACTCATTACTGTGACTTTGACATAAAACACAGGCCCTCTTAATGATCTTTCAGGGGACCAGTATGCACTGAAAATGAGACTGGTTGACCACGTCTATGACGACCAGGTCATTGACTCTATGACTATCAAAATCATCCTACCAGAGGGAGCCAAGTGAGTTTCAACAATCAACATTTGTATTTTATTCATATATTTAGTTTGACTATGTATGCCCTTTTATTTTACTGCCCGCTTCCTTCAGAAACATCCAGATGGATACGCCATACAAAATTGATCGCATGCCAAACGAACTGCACTACACGTACCTGGATACCTTTGGCCGACCCGTGCTTGTTGCCACCAAGAAGAACCTGGTGGAGCAGCACATTCAAGATGTTGTGGTAAGACTGCTTTATGAAGAGGGATTCATGTTTGGACTTTTCTTTAACCAGCTGTTGCCTAATGGTGTGCATCCAAAATCGAATGATGGAAGGTTGGAATAGTCTCATGTCTGTGTAGAATGTATATTCCCAGTCATGGGGGTTATAATAATTCACTAAGGCTACATTGAATCAGCAGAGGACACGCCAACTGTCAGATCAATGACGGGTTGGTATGCAGGACGGTTGTTCACCATCCACAGCAGTTAACAAAAATTTAGAACAGAAAAATCCTGTCAGATTATGTCAAGTTACCACTATTCAACCTATGTGTATAGATTAGCTTTTGCAATGTCATTTTTAAAAAGTACAAATCAAATATTGAAGACCATCACTGAATAAGCACGTAATAGTATTAATAGCGTACATGTTGTTTTGTGATTTACAGGTTCACTACAACTTCAATAAGATCCTGATGCTGCAGGAGCCTCTCTTGGTTGTTGCAGCCTTCTACATCCTCTTCTTCACCGTCATCATCTATGTTCGTATGGACTTCGCCATCACCAAGGTTTGTTTTCAGACAACTTGGGGGGAGTCAACTTTTACCTTAGATCACGGATTTGGGACAGTACAGTATAAAATAGGGCGGAGGGAAATTATCTATTAGGAAAAAACCTTGGACAGATGTGCAGCCATTTTTATTTTTATTTCCATGAGCGTACACACTAAGGTCAGCCAAAAGAACTACATGAACCATAAGGCAATGGTGCTTCTGGTTGTCCTGGATTTCGGAATGGACATGATTTTTTTTTTTTTAAGACTATGGTTTGGATGGAGGCGTGAGTGAAAATCCACTTCTGTGTCACCATCTACTGGACAGAAGCAGTATTGTTATTAAAAAAAAAAAGTAAAAAATAATAATAATAATTTGACTCACGTGACACTCATGTTTTTTGTGTGTTCCTCCTTCAGGACCCAGCAGCCGAAGTGCGCATGAAGGTGGCTTCCATCACCGAGCAGGTGCTAACTCTGGTCAACAAGCGTCTGGGCCTGTACCGACACATGGACGAGGTGGTCAACCGCTACAAGCAATCTCGCGACACGGGCGCTCTCAACAGCGGCCGTAAGGCGCTCGAGGCGGACTACCGCACACTCACCAACGAGATCAGCTCATTGCACGCTCGCCTCAAGGCCGAAGGCTCCGATTTGGCCGACAAGGTGCGTGATGATTGTATGATTGCCGGGATGCAGTTGAGTGACGGTCGTCGTCATCTCTTGGCCAGGTCGTGGAGGTGCAGAAGCTGGACGGCCAGGTGAAAGATCTGGTGATCCGTGCCAGTCAGGAGGCGGAGCGACTGGTTGCCGGCAAGGTGAAGAAGGAGGTGTACATCGAGAACGACAAGACTCTGTCCAGCAAGAGGCAAGAGCTCATTTGCCGTATCGACAGCCTGCTGGATGCTCTCTAAAACAAGACGTCAACACTCGCCCCGCAGCCAATCATGTATGTATGACGACCCCGATAAATGTGACAAACATGCATTTCACATCGTGTCCAGCCAGTAATGTGTCATCATGCGGGTTTATCCAAACACTCGTGCCTTGTGATAAAATGGATCACAGGTTGTTGAGCGCTCCCATTGTCACATGTGCTCTGACTTTACATGGCCTCTGTTTAAATCTCAACTTTTGGTTCGGTTTTGCAAAATGTTAACAAGTGCGTAAGTGTTCACTGATGTCTTTGCTCACATACACTAGTTCGACATGAACATTTTCTTAAGCGGTTAGGTGTGATTGGTTACTGATCTTGGCCCATTTTCTCCAGTTTGCACTTACTGTACGATTTCTTGTTTTACTGCTTTCCCATAATAATGAAAAAGCTCTGATTTTTTTTTTTTTACATGTTTGTCACTTTTTTGTAATTTAGTCACATTTTCTACATTTAGTGGCTTTGTAAGAGGTGGTGTTTTCACTGAGATTTGGGAATTCATGAGACTGTTATGTGAGAAAAGACATGGAGATGGAAAAAAATGTAAGGCTGTCAAATTTCAAATAAAAATTGGAGTAACAACCTCTTCAGTTTGTTGTAGCTTAATAAACTTGCACGTCAATTTTCTGCATGCCGTTTGTGCTCATTAAGGTTCGCAGCTGACTTTTAGGGCAAGAGGCTGGATACACCCAGGACTGGTCAACGGCCAATTGCAGGGAACTTCTAGACTACCATTGAAGCCCTTTTCACACTACACTCAATCGGTACGAAGGAGTCGCAGCAACGGGAAGTTACCAAATGTAGCATGTCCATATTTGGAAGTGCTAAGATAGCAGCCTACCAGGAAGTAAAAACTAAGATTTTGCCACACCTATGGACTGTCAATAGGACCCTCACGGCTGAAGCCAGAGGGCAGGCATCTTACATTGCCACTTTTACTGATAACAAGTTTTGTTTTTTGTTTTTACTGAAAAAAATTAACAAGTGTGTGTTTTACGGTAGGTCATGAAAGCCGTGCAAAGAGTGAACCGTCACTGTTTGCATCATCCATTATCTAAGTATTGTGAGGTTTACATTTTGCAGCATTTTTTTTCCTGATGGGTTTTACTTACTGTCACTTGATTGTTAATGGCTCTTACAACATGATGCAGATGAATCTTTGAGTAACACCGGGAGATAAACCATATAAGAGAAAAATAAAATATTTTTCTTAGCAATGAAATACACATGTTGTGCTTCTCACAGACTTATTGTTACAACTATATGTCATAACACTGGGATTTTCACCATAGAGGCAGAAAATAACATGAAAACGCTGTGGAAAAATCAACGTATTAAAGGCATAGTGTGTATTTCATTAGAAAGAAAAAAAAAGTAATTTCAATTACATGCAAAAAAAAAGTCCTATCACAACGTAAATTTTTGGGGGGTATAATCGTAAGTATATAGTCCGCAATTATATTACGTGGCTGGAGCCTCACAAGAGGCTGACATGTTTCACTGCCATCTTCTGCTACGGATGCCCAAAGGATAACTTTGTGAAGGTAGTTAGCCCTGTTTACAGCTAGTGTCCGACCCCAATGGGTCCACAGCCACAGCTGGGGCCTGCAGGTGGTCGTAGCTAAGTGCTGTGATTGAGTGCTTTGCTTTCGAAAGCTTTTACTAGCGTCTTCCACTGCTATATAAATAAAGATGACATAACTAGCCGCTCGATCAAGCCTATGGCTCAGCTAACTCCCACTAGCTGCTCTTGTTAGCTAAGCTGCTCTGGCTAACTCCAGCTCACTCTGTATTTCGGCATCGCTTGCTGGAATTCTCCCTGACTGCCAAGTTGCTATCGCTCGCTGAGACGCTCTCTCGCTCATGCCAAAGAATATTGGTGGTAGGCTTGCAAAGTTTGGCCTCTCCGAGTCACCGTAGTTCACGTGCTTCGAAATGCATTCGCTTTGGCTGTATTGTATTGGTGACATGTAGTGGTCAACTTTTACACACTACCTTTTGAATTTAGGCAGCCTTAGTGAATGGTAACGTAAGATGGCCGCCAGTTGCTTCACTTCTCCCAACGGAAGTGGCCTTGACAGTCCATTCATATGTAACTCCATGGCCACATCATGACTAGATGTATCGTTCATTGTTTCAAAAAAGAAAAACAACTTTGCAAGTTTAATCGTGCCGTTGCTTGTAAATAAGTTTGCCAAAATAAATCAGTTCACCAGCAACACTCCGTTCCGTGGTCCCTGCCCCGCTCCACATATACAAGAAATGGGTTTGACAATGGTGGGCTGCATTCTGCTAAATACAGTGTGAAAAAGGGCTTTACTTGTCTTTGCTTGATGCTTGTCTTACATTAACCTAACGTGCACGTTTTTGGAATCTGCGATGAAGTTAGCATACCTAGAAAAAAGCCCCACAAGGACGAAGAGAATATTCAAACTGAGTTTCAAGAGTTGAAACTCACAACTCAGAACTAGTGTGAGGCATGTGTGCTGAGTAAACAAACTACCTACCAAAGGAAGTAATTGCCACATGGGGGCGCCCTTGTGTTAGAAACGCCTGAATTGCAACGTTCTTGTTTCCCTGAACAGAAGTGTGTTGCACTTCATTTCGTCATGCTAATCAAGGCATATTGATTTTCTGGATAAAAATAACCTTTAAAAAGTAAATAGGATGTATAAAAGCACACTTTACAACAACAGAGGGGATTTCCAGTGCATTGTTGTTGTAGTGTAGCAGAATACAGCACCTATCAAGACCATGGAGGTCAGTCTGAGGTCACTGCTTTCCCTCTGAGGTCATCATGGGTCCTGGCAGGTCACTTCCTGTCCCATAATAACAGGCCTCCTTCCCCTCACAATACTAATGTTAACATTGTATGTGCATACAATAATCATTCTGAAAGTACACGGCAGGGGAAAGCAAAGACAATGTCCGTTCGCGCCGATGCTCGGTGCCGCCGAAAGGCCACACAATGGCAGTTTTGTTTGCGCTCCAGTTGATTTTTGCAGCAGTGGGAGATGGGGCAAACTCATTCTCACAGCAGGCGGGCCGCTCGAACGCGCGCACACCGGCGACCGAGACTGTCCGGCAGACCACTGAGCTCACGTCTGCATGCTTGCTGCAATGCGCTGATGCTATCAGGCCGCTCTGACTTTACTGCTGGCCCCACAACTTATGAGCGGTGATTAAAAGCAATTCAAAAGACGCTCGACAAAACTAATCCTAAGGATCGCTATGAGAAATGATCCGTGTCACTGAAAATACATGTTTGAATAATAGATGAATGGAATTTATCAGCAGCATTCAGTATCACTGTTATTATAGAAACAAAGGCATCCATCAAAGACTAGATACAAAATGTGTAAAAGTGAGTCTGAGTGCCAAATTGGACCGAGATGACAATTACTGCTTAGAACTAAAATACATCCAACACCATTCAATCTTTTTCACTGGAAACTGCCAAACTGTTGATTGTTCACTTCATTACTTTTCATAACTTAAGTCACTCTTCATTGCGGTAAAACTTTACATGCAGTTGCCTAAAAATTCCAGCTCAGGAACTACATTATAACTTTTGTGCTGCACCATCAACACATATGTTAAATGTTAGGTAAATTATTTATTAAAAAGTATATGTGACCCGCTCTGGTAACAACTCTTGTATTTGACCATAACAGTGCAGGAGGTCGAAAATGTCGATTTTGAGATTTCTCCACAAATAGCCTCTTTGAGGTCTCTAGTTTCATTTCCCAGCAGCACAAAAGTCAACAATTTAATAGAAGTGCATGAAAATAATAATAAATAATGCATCAGAGAAACATTAATATTTGACCTTGAACATAAAATAAATCAATGGTTAATACAAAGACGCTGACATGGATGGTAGCTAGGGCTGGGCGATATGGCCAAAAAATAAAATCTCGATTTTTACAGACATTCAGGATGATTCCGATTTTAATCTAATAAACCCAAACTAATAAACCCACATAAACTTAACATTTTTCTCAAGTGCCACAATTAAGTAGTTGGTAGCTATTGTAAACATGTCTTGTAAAGCACCCATCCAGCATTCTGCCACAAAAACATTTGAATGTAAAATAACATAAGAACAACAGCTTTTAACTCTTTGACTGCCAGACGTTTTCAGAAACGGGATGTCGCCAGTGCCAGCCGATTTAAGCATTTTGACTGATCTTTCAAGGTCCACAGAAAATGTTGTGTTTGGACTATGGAAACACACATACTACCAAATGAAAGATTGAACTCTCATCTTTAATCAGAAAAAAAAGTTTGTTTCTACCTTATTCCGTTCTTCAGTAATCAACAATAGAAAATGGTTAGTTTCACCGAAATGCTCTGTTTTGAAACAAAAAGCGGAGAAAAAGAGCTTTTTGTGAAACGATGTTATTTCATGCACTCTAGTGAATTCTACACTTCTTTTTGTCCATGAATGATGCCACAAACACCTAAATAGTGCTTTACTTCTGTAATACACCACCACCAACAATGAAAAAGTGTTTTTAGATTGCAAAATACGTTTAATTCCATTCAACAGTGTAACAATTTGACAAAACAATTTCGCAAACTATTTACAAATGTGTGCAACTGTGGTACTATTTACAATTATGTGGATGTTTCAAATACAGTTTTTCTTTTTGTAACACTGCCCTGCGTGCAAGGAGAGGGAGCAGGATTTGCACAACAGAGTAGTTTCACTTCGATTGTCTGTTTCGCGTGCAGACGTTACACTTTCTTGACGGCCTTTTTTTCCGGGGAATAGCAAGTAGCAGACTGTACCCACTCCTCCGATGAATATGCATTGGACTCTGGGCACTCTTCGTCGTTCGATTGAACGTCCGCCTGAGCGTGCTCGGTTGTGCTCCGCGTTTTCCGGTGTTAGCATCGCTAGCCCGTGAACCTTTATGACGTCGTCATAGCCGCCGCGTCAGCGCTTACAACTTCGGCGTCAACCTCGGAGTCACCATCATCATCATCGATGATGATCATCGTCGTCATCAATGTGCTCTTTAGCGTTGGTCGATGCCTTTCGTCTTTGAAAAAAATTCCCAAGTGTGAGCTGCTTGCAACCGGTCGCCATTGTTCGCTTCTTCAGCCATCTAGCTCCGCCTCACATCTTCTACTGCCGCGTCAATGCTTCCAACCTCGGAGTCACCATCATCATCATCGATGATGATCATCGTCGTCATCAATGTGCTCTTTAGCGTTGGTCGATGCCTTTCGTCTTTGAAAAAAATTCCCAAGTGTGAGCTGCTTGCAACCGGTCGCCATTGTTCGCTTCTTCAGCCATCTAGCTCCGCCTCACATCTTCTACTGCCGCGTCAATGCTTCCAACCTCGGAGTCACCATCATCATCATCGATGATGATCATCGTCGTCATCAATGTGCTCTTTAGCGTTGGTCGATGCCTTCGTCTTTAAAAAAAATTCCCAAGCGTGAGCTGCTTGCAACCGGTCGCCATGTTCTCTTCCCTTCCCCAGCCATTGTCCCCTCTAGCTCCGCCTCACGTCTTCTACTGACGCCTAACCAATCTTGTCAAAAGAGAGTCATTGCTGCCATCTAGGGGCCAAAAATAGTCATTAGGCTAACTAGATCTGCTTGAAACTTTCACCACAGCTGGCCAAGGCTTTCCTCCACCCGTTTACAAAATTTTTTTTAAAAAAAATTGGAGAACGTCTTTTAACGTCCTTGGCGGCCCTCCGTAGGTTTTTACTAAACGTCATTTAACGTTTTTGGCAGTCAAAGAGTCAATCATCCAAAAGACAAAATTTGATTTCACGATTTAGAAAATTTTCAATGATGTATCGAATTAATTCGATGTATTGCCCAGCCCTATACAAATTTGAACCATGTTTATCTTTATCTCAGTGATTGTGCATGATAACATATAGATAGGTTACAAGATGGAGTGCATTGTAAAATAAACACCCTAGAATGTGTGGTCTGTCTTTAAATATCAAACATTTTTGGAAGCTGATAGATTCAAATGAAATGGAAAAAAAGACTGAAAGGATGCCGATTGCAAAACAGGTCACCAAACCTTTACACAATGTGGGCCTTTTTCTTTCTCAGACTTTTACTCAAGCCTGGCACAGATGCTGAGTTGGAAGTACGGCCTTTGATAAGCAGATATGAAGTGACCGCACGTTATAGCCTTAAAGGGGAAGTCAACCTCCATTTTTTTTTTTAACAATATGTTGTATGCAGGCCCACTAGTCTAAATATGGCATTCTAGTTAATATTGCGTTAGTGGAATATGAATCAGCAAATAAACAGCAAAATCCTGCCGTTTTTATCCATCTCATGGGGCGGCCATTTTGCCACTTGTCGACTGAAGATGACATCAATGTTACTCAGGTCTCAGGTAACAACCAATCACAGCGCAGCATCAGAAAACACGTGAGCTCTGAGCAACATTGATGTCATCTTCAGTCGACAGCAAGTGGCAAAATGGCCGCCCCCTGAGATGGATAATAACGGCTGGATTTTGCTTCATAATTTATATTCCAAAAATGCAATATTAATCAGAATGTCATGTTTGGATTAGTGACACATAACATATCGTCAAGAAATGTTTTACGGTTGACTTCTACTTTAATGTCACAGTGACACTTGAAGCATGACTTGCCGGCTCAAATGCTACCTAGAAGTTAGTGTCACCTAACAGTACTGACGGTGAGGCCCTTGCTTCTTCGCTTTGCCTCGTCTTGATGATTTTAGGCCTTTTTTCACTTTCAGACATGTCCTCTGGCCCAGGATGTGATTACTGGTCACAGAAGAAATGCGGTTTATCTGTTGGCGTCAGTCGAGCAAAATACTGTTTGAACCGGAATTCGTGTGCAGCACTGTATCCTGATGTGGCGTACGCGTGTTTGGGGTGGATGAGGGGGTTAGTGCAAGGTGTGGGACTACTTGGCCCATGTGGTTGAGCTGTAAGGTACCCACATGCATGAAGCTGATTAATATCTTCCTTTCCTGAAGGGGAGTAATGATGCAGTGTGTGCTCTTTCTTTATCTGCCAGAAATAATCAATATGCAAAAATTAAAACAACTATGGCGGCAAACTATGTTGCAGCTAAAAGGGTAATCCGCAAGGTTTTGGCGGCGGTGACGTGGTGGTGATTGATTACACGGAGTGGGGGTTGTCTCACCTGCAGCTACTTCCTTCTTAATCTTTCTCGCTGGGAGAAAATGCCCACGTGCACACCGAGACGCACAAAGAAAGCGAGCGTCAGAAGTCACCAGTCGGGGAACAATATCCTGCTCAGAAGACCCTTCGCGGCGCACTCTCATAAATCACCAAGACAGAGCCACCACCCTCACTGTCACCGTGTTATTATGTGCACGCACGCTTGCTATGACACGCACTCATTCAATCCTTCTCGCCCCTGCATAAAAGGATGTCATCGAAAAGGGGAAATGTGAACGTGAACCCAAAACCTTCCCCTCCCGAGTCCGCCTGGCTCTGCTTAAAACGAAGGCCTTTTTTCCTCACAACGGCGCTTCTGTGAGCCGCCATTCCTCAGTGACAGGCTGCCGGGATGACGGGTTAGCAATGGATGAGAAGCCCTGCCCCTCAGGTAGCGGCCCCCGTCACAGGTGGCAGGTGTGATCCGCCCGCGCGCGGACGCGTGTTGGTGAGCGAGGGGCGGGAGGACAATGAGGGCGTCTGTGGCCCTCGACGCAGCTGCGGGGAGCGGGCTGACAGACGCCAGGAGATGGAGATGGCACTTTAATGCCGAGGATTGAGCGGCGAGACGCATTCTTGGAGGCGGAGAACGGAGGCCGGCAAGACAAGCATCAAAAGCCTGCTGCCATCTTGCTCCCAAATGCCGATGTTTACACACTTTCCCCCCCTTCCCGAGCCGGGCCTATCTGCGCGCACGCCGATGTCAACCTCCCTCTCGATGTGGATTTGTATCGACGAGACAGTAATCCTCTTCCCTTGTCGCCCTTGTTTGCGACTGTCCGCAAGTCCCGCTAAGACCCACTGATCCGTGCCACATGGCGCTCCATCAAAGCAGCGATGGTCATGCCTCTCAGGACAAGTTTGGCCGTAAAAAACAAGGCTGCGCGGCTCATGGAAGTCCCTCGGTGCAGGGGATAAGCGGCAGATGAAGCTCTACTTTAGATGTTTTATCATCTTGGATGGTATGACAGTCGCCAAGGCCGTCAGACTGCTCTCTGTTCACAAGCGCGCACACACAGACACATTTCCTACTTTCTCTATCAGACCTGAGTCTAGTGACAGGGGCACTTCCCATTAGCTGTGAGAGTGGCCCTCTCCTTCCCAGGGCAGCCAATTTCCCCTACTCCACAGCTGATAGGAAACTTTGATTGTCCACCGAGCTCACCCGAGACAAAGAGATTTTTCCTCTCGCAATCCACATATCTCGCCATCACATCTCCGCTTTGGATCGCGCCTTCTCCTATAAATCCCTTCCTCTTGATTTTTCTTGCATGAGGCAACAGTCGCTCGTCTGCGGCCTGCGGATCGGGAGTCCATCAAACTGACACTAACTGCTTTGATGGGCCGGAAGTTTCAATTCATGTGGCCACATCTGCATCCTCTGACTCAACCCTCCTCGATGTGTATTATTTAAACACCTCTATGTGCAAAAGGTCTCAGAAGTTGTTGATGACATAACACAGCAATATATCATGTAAGACCTATTTAGATTTCTGAAATTTAAGACTTATACGTGTATTTGTGCCTCTGTTATATACAGTGCATACTAGAGCAGGCTAACAGACATCCCAACTTGGCGCCCATGTTGGTAGGTGTAACATTCCCAGCAAAGGCAATGAAAAGCATCGACGTTAGCTTAGCATTTACTCAAGCTCAAATGGTGCGTGTCGTATCTACATATTAATATCTATAGTTGTTTAATAGCGTCCAACTGTAACAGGTGAAAAAGGGAAGCACGGCGTCGCTAACATTGTAGCTAACTTTAAAACTTTCAGTTTCAAGCTTCTTTAAATTTATTTACAATAATTTTGTACTGTAGTTTTACTGCACGAAAAAAAATGATTTCAGTTTAAAACAATACTTGGAACTTTTCAACCTTCAAAAAATATTTTCATACCTTCTATTGAAACATCGACTTACAGCTAGTTGAATGGTATCTTTGTCAAGGCCTGAGGGGGGCAGTCTCACTTTTATTGGCACTAAGCAACTTTGAAAAGGGTGTCAGGAACCCTGCCACACACAAAAAAATGACAAATGTGGACTGCTTTAGGATATACGTCACTTCCCTCTTTCCTCATTCGTTACAAAGACGGAAGTCGATTCGAACGTGCGATTGCGGCTGTCATTGCAGAAGCTGAAAAACAAGTTACAACCAAAAAGTTTTGTCTGAGGAGACAAAAAAAGAGAGGTTACCTGGATAAAAGGACAATCAAGGATCAACATTGGCCCGGCTTTCACTCTCTGGCGTGAGCTCAAAGATGACGCTATGCGCTGGTCCTGATGGGAAATGTGGTCTTCCTACAGGCAAAACATTACCGCTTTTATCTATATGGTGCCGCCATAATCAACAAAAGCTGAAAGCTCCGTGGTGTTGCTTTAACAGACAATCTTCTTTAACTGACGACCCCTACCCTCTATTAGTCCATCAAATCAAGATTCCACTACTCCTGAAATAGGAAAGTTTTTAATCCTTTAGTAAGACAGGATAAGCACTTTGAGAATAATGTGAAATACATTTTATTTAAAACAAAAAAAATATTGCATGCAACACACAGACGTGTATCTAATTATATATTATGTCCAGTACCATTATACTGTATACGCAACAAAAATAAAAATGCAAGACTTTTGTTTTTGCTGCCATTTTTTATGATATGAACTCAAAGATCTAAATCTTCTTCCACATCCACAATATCACCATTTCTCTCAAATATTGGTCACAAAACAGTCTAAATTTATGATGCACTTTTCCCTTGCCGAGATAATCCATCCCACCTCACAGGTGTGCCATATCAAGATGCTGATTAGACACCATGATTAGTGCACAGGTGTGCCTTAGACTGCACACAATAAAAGGCCATTCTGAAAGGTGCAGTTTTGTTTTATATCTTTGAGTTCATCTCATAAAAAAGGGAAGCAAAAATAAAAGTATTGCGTTAAAATAAAAATAAAAATGCAAATAATTGGGGATACCTGTATGCTGAAATTTACATGAAATGGAGGCTGGGGTCATGTACCCTCTCCCCAAAAAAACAAAAGTATGAAAAGACAACAGGCAACCATTTGAGACACAAATGAAATGCTGATACTCACCCATGACCTTGATAACCGAGAATCTACACAGACACGATACCAATTTCTTAGCAAATTGAGTTGGAAGTCCAACAGATATGAGGCAATAATTGTTCATTTGGTCAAACATCTACAGTGCTGTATACCTCTCATTAATTAAAAGTTTCATTTTCATGAAAAAGCAAAACATTGACACGTTACTGAATTACCGGGTGCAACACCTCCTCATATGAATGAGCATCACCTCGCGTTCATCGGAAGCATTTGGAAAGTTTTTGTTCTTTTCTATTGAGTGTGATGGCTCAAAATGCCAACATGAAGCCAAAGGACATTCGCTTTGATGAGGAAGATGAGAAGCAGCATAAAATTCAAGAAGAAACTTGTAGCAAAGTATAAACATGGCCAGCTCCCCTTATCAATGTTTTCTATACATTTTTTTTTCTAAAGGTAAATGTGATGGCTCTTTTACTATTTATTTACCCATTTCATCAATCATTTCTGTTTATTTCACATTGTTTTCTGTATGTCAAACCTTATTTACTCTCTATAAAATATATTTTCTCTATATTTCGATGTCTGGAATGGATTAATTGGATGCATTGCTTTGGTTTTCGAACTATCTGGTTCTATTCAGACTTTTTTAGGCAGATTACTCATGAAAAAAAAATCTATTATACAGGGCTTCAGTCTGAACACAGCAGTGTAAAGGTGAGGTTTTCAGTGAATAATGGAGGACTGTGTATATGTGAATTCAGGAGGAGCAAATGGTGAATGTGTGGGGGAATATATTAGAAACTGGTGTATTAGTGGTCATTAAGAATGTTAAATATGATTGAAAAACTGACTGTGCAGGTAATAAATGTTTCTCAGCAATAAATTGACTTTAGAGCAGATTAATCCACCATGCTGCCTCCCTTCATTTTCATGGGTAAAATTTACTCTGAAATGTGAGCGCATCAGAAGAGGACCAATTTAGCACTACCTTTGAATACCACTCGTCTCTTCTAATACTTCGTAGACTCACCATAAAGCATGTAAAAGGTTGTCAGGTTGAGCTATTGGGTGACCTGAAAAAGCAAAAAGGCCATCAGACTGCGAGCGAGGCGTCTAAACATGTGGCAAGCGCCAACAGGAAACATCTCTCTCCCTCTCTCGCCGCCCAAATGCTGACCCACCATGAGAGCACACTTCCTGTCAGAGCTCCTTTCACTTCCTGTGCAGCCACCGGGAATCCCAGCTGGAACATTCCAGCTGTGAAATAGTCTCACTCCCTTTTTTGGGGCTCACTTCATTGTTACAAGGTCTAAATGGCTTAATCCTTCGCGGACATCCATGCATAAAGTGCACTGGAATCAATCTCACACATGGTTTCTCTTCAAGGATGCTATTGCATCACCTCCACACCAGGGGTCGCTACATAACAGTCAATCGGGGCCTTGAGCTGCGGATCGGAGCCGGCTCCTCATTCCGCTCTGTCAATTTTCAAGTACACCGACATGCGCAGCACTTTTAGTCTAATTTCATCAAATGAAATGGCACATGCAATGTTTATGAATGCAGGTTCGAGATGGGGCCAAGCAAGAAGAAGGGGGCAGGAATAAAAAAAGCAGGTTTGGTGACTTTGCGTCTGACCTTTTCGGAAAAGCTAATCCCGCGCTATAATAGACTCCAGGGCCGATATGGAAAACTGCTGCACCGTTATCTCGGTTGTCTAGGAGACCATCAGAGCACCACCGGGGCTGCTGGAGATGCCACGGTTTTAAAGTGTGTGCGTGCGTGCGTGTGTGCGTGTGTTTAAACATTTTTAAATCACAAGTGTCACCCATAAATAGTGCATTACATTTAATGCTATATTATAAACAAAGTGTTTAGTTTACAATCGTTATTTTATACAATTTTAAAAGCAGGCTATTGGAAAAAGGTCACATTTGACTAAGGTGAATGGGAGTGACCTATACAGGCAGCTCATTGAACGCCTGATATTAATTAAAGGATTTGGTAGATTCTAAATTGAAGCAGAGAGTATGTGATGACACACGGAATGGAAACTAATAGATCAACTGACCAAAGTAAATATTTTTTAAGGGTGATATCTTTCATAAATAGTTAGTATCATTGTTGAGTCATAATTAAAATATAGCCTATCTCATAAATCTCATTTTGAAAGGATTGTTGTGCCTCCAAACTAGAAGTGAAAAGGTGAACTGAAATTCAAAAACAGAGATGGGACTAATCAGAGAGATAGGCATCATATCACCGTTGATGTATATTTAATATAGCTTGTATTGATATGTTAAGTGTGTGTACAGATGACCCGGCCAATAAACGCCAAATGCATCTTATATTGGCTGCACAGCTCGCATCCGTGTAAATATTTCTCATTCTCTGCGCCTATCTGTCTCTTATCGACCTACACAATCTCCCCCCGCGCACAAATGATGCATTAGATGCATTCAATGTATTTGTTGTGCAAGTTTGAAAAGGCGGCGATAATCTGGGAGCGAGAGATAAGGAACACCAATTTATTCAGCGGCACTTTGGACCCCCGCTTCCAGCCTCGGTCGGTGCTGACACCCCCAGCAGTTTGCTGATAACGATTAGGCCATTTATTATCTTCACAGGGAACAAAGATTGCGTGGTGCCCATGAAATATTACCCGTGGTAATAATCAGAAGGAGGAGTAGAAGAAGAAGGGCCCTGCATGGCATCTGACGCAGTGCATATATATATATATATATATATACAGAATTACTGTAATTATTATTACAGTGATATATGTAATTATTTCTATATTGTAATTTAAAATAAATCCTATGTAAATATATAATCTATCATTTTTAGTAGGCACTTGCTGTGGTGAGTTTAAACCCAGAAACAAAAGCATTTAATTCAATCGAAACTCGCATTCCTTTTTCTGTCTGAGCCTTTCAGCCTTTTTTTTCCCCCCTCGCCTGTTTTGTGAGCGTGTGCACTCTGGGGAGCACAAACCCCGGGTTGAAGGGCTCGCGAAGCTCGCAAGACTGCTGGCTGCTCTTTTTGCACCTGCCCTGCACCAGCGACGCGCACGAGCGCAGGTCGCGTGCAGGAGATTTGAGGGGCTTTGCATGTTTTACGAAAGTTGCATGCGGGAGATGCTCTGGCATATAAAGTGCACACGCACACACAAGGAGGGAGGGACAACTGTCTTTCTTTGAAGCAGCGGGCGGATCTTTGGACAAAAATATCAATAACTGTTTTTATTTTATTTTTCTTAAAAAACAAAACAAAACAATGAACAGGACAAAGGCAATTTTTTTTTTTTGCTATTTTAAATTAAGTTTGAATATAGTTTGTTAAGTCATAGTGAAACTTTTTTTATTGTGACAAAAAAAAAAATCAAGTTTGACATGCAGTGTAATTTTTAGCCTCCTGTTTTGTCCCTTCAATGACACTTTACCAGGTAATGTGTCCTGAGTTCAGAAATATACTGTACAGTACAGTGCTTCCCAACCTTATTGAGTTAAGGGACATATTTTACTCTTAAAAATAGTTTCACGTCACACCACCATATACAAAAATATCGAAAAATTGCATATACTAGTCCATTACTCTTTCCATATAATGGAATAGCACATTATACGTCAACGTCACATCACAAAGAAATCGTTTGTAGTGAGTGAACAACTTTGACTGATCTATTGTTTTTACTTCAAACATTATGCAGCCTAAGCAAGAATAATAATACAATTTAAATGGAAAAAAACAAAAACTATAGTTTACAATAAAACTATACAAAGGCAGAGCAGACACAATTTCATATGCTCGGAAGCCGGCAGGAGGAATTTTTTTTTTATTTTGGATCAACTAAGTGAAAAATTTCCCGCTGTGCACCTGATGGTCACTCACAGCAGTAGGCTGCCAACTTCCCACAACACCACTCGCACAATCTCGCGAGATCCAATGCAAAAATCTGTCACATTGCAGCCCTTCATTCAACATTCATGCACCTCCTCATTCACCACCCCATTGTAGTGTATTTTTAATATATATATTTTTTTGCTATAAAACAAAAACAAACACATTGTTTAATAAGGCGATCAAAACTGAATGTTTTTATTTTATATTTATAGGCAGGTGTCTGAGGGGTGCGGTGGGTATGTATCCCTTTAAATGACACTCATTTGTTTCCCTTCCAAATGATTGCAAGTGCATACAGCTGTTATGCTGACGTGCCATCGGCAAAGATGCAAAACTGTCCAGTGGAGGACGTCACTTTCAATTCGGCTAACCATCACTAGCTAACTGCTGTATTTTTATTTCATTTTTTTTGTCTTTTAAAGGAGACACCAGGACCCTGACGCCGGAAGCCCGAATGCTGCTGCCTTGTTGTGCCTCTGAGCCTTTCGTACGAACGCACAAGTTTCTGCTGCTATTCACTGAGCCTGCACAGCCAGCCAGCCTGCACACACGAGCGCCACGCTGAGCACACACACACAAGCGCCACGTTGAGCACACACACACTCGTCGCATGCGTACGCACGTAAACGCATGCATCTGCGCGACCGATTCGATTGAAAGCTACAATTCCACAAATTCTTCCTTTGGAACGAAAATCTAAACGTCTGTCAGCAGATGGCGAGTTTGTTTCTTTTTGATGACCTTTAAAGGCGAGGGAGCCTGCAGCAGTGGGTGAGTGCATAAGTGTATTTTTCAGTCTATCTGCAATGGGGCTATTTTTGTTGTTGTTCATAAAGTCCTTAATTTTATGATGAAAGACAACTGTTTAGTATTTATTTATTTTTTCTAGAGCATTTAAGTTCAATGTTTAGGATTTTTTTGCAATTAAGTTCTATAGGCCAATGTTTGAAAATAATTATCCGACACACTATAATATTTTGCGTCTATCTATCTATCTGGGGGGCCATTTATGCTTTTTTAAAAGCCCTTCAATTTCTGATAAAATGTAATACATATTCAAGTCTATTATGTAGAGCTTTTGTGAGTTAATGTTTTTTGTTGTTGTTAGATAATCTAATATTGTAATTGTTCTTAGAATTAGCAACCTACAAACTCATACATTGTTGTACTTTAAATATACAGTGCTGTATTTGTGGATCATAAATATTTTGTCTTAAGCTATGGCCTACAGTATTTTCCAGAATTGTAAATCATTACAGTTTGGGATGTTTGATACAACTTATTTTCAAACTGAGTACTCGGCCACTGATACCAAGACCAAGTACCAATACCACTACCACTTTTGATATATTACATTTCCTCCCAAAAATTGCTTGATAATTTTAAATAATTAACTATACAAATCTAGCATTTTCCTTGAAATAGCATTAAATGAATGGCACTTTTTTATTCTTCTCATTTCTAAATCCTGATCATAAAATGGCCACAAGAGAGTTATCACAAGTACGATACCTTGAAATAAGGCCGGCTATCAGCCCAATAGAAATACCTGGCATTGGTACTTGCACATCCCTAATTATGGTAGGCACATGTTGCCTTGGGCTTTGCTTGAACAAAAAATAATGAAAGAGACGACTGTATCATCATCCAGTATTACTGACGACAAAACGTCCAATTGTCATGTCCCGTATCTCATAATGAGTGGTGTAGCCACCTTTCACGATGTGAGCCTGCAGAGTGAATGACACCATGTTGTCACTCTCCTCCTTATTGTCTGCAATCGTGTAGAATGCCACAACATGACATGTCCACCAAAAGAAAGTAAAAAAAAAAAAAAAGGCCAGTTGAAGTTGACTGCATTGAAGTAGTTTGACGGCGAGCTGATGGATGTCATAGCAGCACCCAGGCCTCATTCATGGCCGATAGATGCTCTTGTGATTGGGTGCTGGTGGCTCCAAAAGCCCCCGAGTGCCCTCGCTCCATCTAATTAGGCGTGAGTAAAGGGGACAATAATGCTTCAGCTGCTCTGTGTCATTCTCTCTCTCTGCTTCTGCTTATCTTCACAAGCCCCACATGGCTCTTCACCCCCCCCCCACACCCCCAGCTAAACACACACACACACACACACACACACAGAGAGTGCACACTTTTGAACAGTTGCACACCTCCACTCGGGATAATGATGGATGACCATGCCCAATGGGAGCAAACAGGTAGATAAAGCCAATCCCATTTAATAATAATAGCAGTGTGGATGGGAATGATAATCTTGTTGTTCATTAGTGGCTGCAGTGATACAGTTGTTACACGCAGGCACTTGCGAGCCGTTGCATAAGGGATAGTGCAAACTCTTTAGACTAGCATCCCTATGTGAAACAATGCTGCTGTGTCCTTGACAAAGCCCCTCCCCACAATCACTTCACCCTCACTCGTCTTTTGTTCCAGCGCAGATACAAACGGGATTAATGAAGGTAGAAATGACAGAGGGCTAAATCCTGCTGAGTAATCCATTTGGCAAACATGCCGACGACAATGGCAATGCAGCAGCATGTCTGACACTCCCTCCCTCCAAGGCCGCATGACCGGAGAGCGCACAACCGCTTTCTTCCTCGAGCATCATAATTCACTCATTTACAAGTGGGAGTGCGCTTAAACTCACGGGCTCCCACTCCACCTGTCAGTGCGGTGTGGCCTGCTGGAATGTGAGTTATTCAGGTGGTCGCTATACTGCACTAATTTGTTGGTTTTAGGGGTTGACAAGCTCTTAGGGCTGAGCTCATCAAGTCCTTGCCTCTGGCAACATGCCAGTGATTTAAGGACTGTGTGCTGACTGACACACACACACACACACACACACACACACACACACACACACTAGAGATAGAAGGGGTCTATTACCTGGAGAATTTGTCAAGGTATCATAAGCACCCCCCTGTCCCACCCCGCGTGATCATGTGACGTCAAATGCCGGCGTCGGCGTGGCGGCGAGCCATTCTCTGCCCCCTTGCACCCTCCAAATTATTCTGTCAATCAAATGACCCCCGTCTTCACGCAACAAGTACAACAGTGTTAATACGCATTGCACGCATCAAGGATGTGCAACTGGCTAGCTGACTAGCTGTCAGTGTTTTTGCGGGGAAATTTTATGTATCAAAAGTGCTAGTGATATTGGTATAGGTATCGGTAACTACTGAAGTTGATTTCTCATATTGTATCGGTCTGAACAAAAAGCGGTTTCGAACATCCCTTCAAAATATAAAATCATACTGAAAAAAAATCTGAGAATATGTAACACTGTGTATGCAGTTTGCTGTCATTTTAAGTTGTATTGTCACCATTCACCACTAGATGGCAAGCATGTTTTAGTTGCACTCACACTCTTATACTAGTCGTATATTGCTCCTACAATGTCAGTAGACCTAGTATTTTTATTTTTGCAACTTTGGAATGACATGCAGGACAAACAAAGCATGTCAATAATATTCAAATGTTTAAGTAGTTCATTTTTGTGAATTTTTTGTTCAGCAGTTTTTGTGCCATCCTTAAATGGTAATTTTTATACAGGAGAGCACTGGATTTTAGTGAAAAGTAGTACTGAAAAAAAAATGTGGCCCCCTCCATTTAAGTTGCCCGTCCCTGGCATGCATTAGAGTACAGTAAATATATTTTTTACATTTGATTCACGTGTGGCAAAAACGTGTATTTTAGCAGGCCTTAATTGTGAGCAATGATGACATTAGTTTCAGAAAAAAAAGTGGGCATCTCTGTGAAGACGTTTCATTTGTTTGGAGTGTTGTTGTGAATGGGGCCCTTCTCGAGACACTTGGATGATCAGCATATAGGTGAGGCCTCGCGCCGATCCCTGGTGCCAGACGCAGAGAAAAGGGCGCCATTAGTATGCAAACCGTGTTTGATAGCCCAGTCCCCGCAGACAAAAAAACTCTCTGTTTTCACAAGTAGAATGCTCAGCTACTAATTAAAGACAATTAGACGCTGCGAACAATGGGCCAGAATGTGGGGTCATAAATCGACTCCTCCTCTTGTTGGTTTTAGAGGTGCTAAAAATGCTGTGTATTTACATAACAGCAGCATACCAAAAACAACACGCACAATTATCGCCTGCTTTGTGTGGCTCATTCAGCAATTGGAATGATTAGATTAATGCAAGTGGGTGTGAAATCTATAAAGAGTCTTTTATATGGTGCGTTCATTGGCTGGTTCAAAAAGGTATGTAGTCGAATTTGCGTGGAATTACATTTTCTAAATAATCATATTAGCAGGATCAGCTGTGTTCGGCAGCGGTGTTGAATGTGCGCCTTTAAAGCGCTAAAAAACGATTATCGGCGGCCGATTGCGTCCTCATTGTGAAGCTTGCCGCGAGACTGGAGATATTACGCTGCTGATTGAGAAGTCTTTCACTTCAATTGGCATCGAGAAAGAAAGAAAGGCTGAGAGGAGCCGGGATGCTGCGAGCCAATTGCTGCAGCGAGGCTCGCGATTGGCCAGCAGCGCGAAGCCCCGCCCCCGCGCGGCTTGATATGGGAATTTACTGGCGCCAGCCGCATCAGTCCCCGCCACATCTCATTAATGATCCCGAGCCGTGCGCGGATCAGGAGGCCGACACGTCCAAACTGCAGTCAGCTGATCGAAAACGGCAACAGGTAGCGAGACATGTCCTTTTCAGACCAGAAAAACGTCACTCGTTTTCTTTCAACTTTCAAGCGAATGAATCTTTTGTTTCATCGTGTCCAATTCATTTGTGCGTTTTGATATTAAACAATGTGATTTTTCTTCTGTAGGTAAAAACATACGAGCTGGAGGAAGAAGAAAACAGCCCGCATTGTTTGAGGATTTTTTTAAATTAAGTAGACACAGTCAGGACTTTCACAGCGGACGGGGACGATATTTTATCAAGAGGATTAAACTTCCACTGCAGGACGGCGATCCAGCGTCTCACCATGGAGGTCGCAGCGGCAGATCAGTCCCGGTGGATGGCGCACCACCACGCCGTGCTCAACGGCCAGCACCCGGACTCGCACCATCACGGTCTGAGCCACAACTACATGGAGCCCATGGCGCCTTTGCTGCCCCAAGACGAAGTAGACATGTTTCTGAACCACTTGGACTCTCAGGGGAACCCTTACTACACCAACTCTCGGGCCAGGGTCACCTATAGCCAAGCGCACGGTAAGACGCGCAACGTTTTAAAGGGAGAAACATGGGGCAAAAAATATATAATTATAGAAAGTGTATTTTTAGAAGATTAGATGAAGGGTTGGAATTTTATCTTATTTTTTTTGCACTGGAAAATACGAATAATAATTCGTGAATTGTGCAAGCAATCCGGCCCAAAAGTCCTCTGCATATGTGACATTTGTGTGCATATTCAGGAACATAAAAGGAATTTCTATGACAGCAGGAGGAAAGGGAAGTGTGTCATTTAACCCTCTGTGTTGGGGCAGGAGTTTGTGAGGGGAGAGAGAAAGAGAGAGAGGCACTTCCCGGATATAAAATAAAAACCGCAAAATTACTAATAACAATCGTTACTTCGAGAGCTGCGGGCGATGTAAAGATATACCCGAAGGGAAGACTCGTTTTTATTTGTTTGCTTCCAACGCTAAACTGGGCATTTTTAGTTTAATTTAATTGAGTGGGCGTCATGTAATTGTCACGGATAATTTAAGAGCACGAGAAATACTCAATTTTCTTTTATTTCGACGAGGAGAAAAGTTAAATGTTAACTTTGGCCGATTGTAAAAATTTAGGAGGTATTTTCAGATTTTATTTGGACGCGTTTCGTTAAAGAACAAATACGAGTAAGATGTCTGCAATTTCAGCTCGCCTCACTGGGAATCAGGTCTGCCGACCACACCTCATCCACAGCCCCGGTATCCCCTGGCTGGACCCCGGCAAGGCAGCCCTGTCCGCCGCCCACCATCATAACGCGTGGGCGGTGGGCCACTTCAGTAAACCCGGCCTGCACCCCACCAGCTCCGGCTATCCGTGTAGCAGCAACACCGGTACGGCTCCGGTGTCTTCGCTCACTCCAGCGACCCATTCCAGCCCACACCTCTACAGTTTCCCCCCTACCCCGCCCAAAGACGTGTCCCCGGACCCTGGGCCCACATCGCCCACCTCCACGTCGACCCGAATGGACGAGAAGGAGTCCCTCAAGTACCAAATGCCGCTGGCGGAAAGCATGAAGATGGAGGGCTGCAGTCCCCTGCGCGGCGGCCTGGCGTCGATGAACGGCCAGGGCCCGGCCACGCACCACCCGATTCCCACGTACCCGGCCTACCCTCTGCACACTCCCCACGAGTACAGCGGCAGTCTCTTCCACCCCGGCAGCCTGCTTGGCTCGTCGTCCAGCTTCACGCCCAAATGCAAAAGCAAAGCCCGGTCGAGCTCAGGTGAGTCTCACCTCGTTTTCTTAAATAAATGTTTCATAAAAAAAGCACTCTTTTAGTTTCAGTGCACGGTTGAAATTGTAAAAATGGTTACATAAAAATAAGCTTTTATACTGAACGTTTTAAGTGACACTTTCCCCCCCCAGAAATATTACAAGTACAGAACAACCTTGTGTGAAATTGTAATTATAATTAAATATGTACACACCAGACATATTATAGAGAATTTTATTATGCTTTCTTTTTTTTAAGCAACACGTAGCATAAATAGAGATCCCAGCGCAGATTATCAAGAAGTGACACTTTCAACAATATTTTATTCAATTAGAATATTAAAATAAAATGAATTATAAAGATTGCGTTGCAAAAGTTAATGCGTTTTTCAAGATTCACGTGAAGTCAACGCCGTCAATTAAGACCTCGTGTATTATCTAACAAAACGGACGTCTTGAATGTGACACCTGAGCAGATCTACGCGCTGGTCGTGCGTGAGCTTGTTTTTGTTTTAACGTGCCCTCTAATGCACTTAAAAGCAAGGAGTCACGACGCCCTGGCTCCTGCTATATCCTGTATACCTCCGAGTGAACAAATCACGACCTCCTCCCCTCCCCGCGTGCTAACAAAGAACAGGCGACAGAGCCCCGCTGTTTGTGTTCTTAAACGCACAAAAAGTGGAGGCGACCACGGATGACCGCAGCAGAGCAGCATTCAGCTTTATCTCCTTTTCGGTATTACACACTCATGAGGATCATGCATTTTTATGAAATGTTCCAAACAGAACATTTAATCAACTTGCATGACACGCTAGCTAGCCTATTTTGTCATTTTATAATTAGCTAAGTTTTGACTATCTACTAATGTGTCATCATTTGTTTTTGATGCTGCCACTCAGATCATCTGACTGATGTGAGCTTTTGTAGGTCAAAAATGTTGTCTTGTGACATTTTAATAGAAGCCAGCAATAATCAGCAACATATCAGCTGTGGCATTAAAAGGCGCTTATCTGTTCAAGTGGATGTCCAGCGCTGGTAAATGTTGATTGACTGGCGTCCAAAATGCCGCACTGACATTTCAGCTGTCGACACGTATACCTTACAGTGGCTTCCTGTTGAATTAGCCTCAAAACCCCAACCCTTCCTCTTCCCTCGCCTTTTCACAGCTTTCATCTTCCCATTTTTAATTTCGACACTAAATGTTGCGTAAGACATCAGTACTTGTGATGAATATTCACGGTGCTAATGACCCCGCTGTAATGTGGTCGTTGGACTTGCGAAAGACTCCAGGAGGGGTATAAAATAACCGGGGCGCATTTCAAAAGGTTTTTCGTTCGGGTCAGATTCCATTGTGGAGCGAAAGGGTGGGACGTTGGGTGTCGCTGGTATTATATCAGTAATAATGAGGCGATACTCTAGGGAGGGGGGGCGGGGGTATTTGAATTAGAAGAACAGTTGAGCAACAGGCCATTTGAAGTGAACTGCTATTTGAGAAGAGAAGCGTGTTTAGCGTCAGCTTAAACCAAAAGACAACAACGGACATCATTAACACCTTAACATACTAGAATTTCTTACCGTGGGAGTCCCTTTAGCTGATTTGATGCTGTGCTGGCGCTCTTCTTGTTCTTGACACCCCTGGGCATGTTCTCCCCTCCCTGGTTCAGTTTCCATGGCTGTCCATGACTAAGTTAATAACACACAATGTGATGTTGACCAATTGCAACATTTTTAATTATATAAAATTCCTTCTTGTCCCCCTCTTGAATTATATGCAGAGGGCCGTGAATGTGTAAACTGCGGTGCCACCTCCACTCCTCTATGGCGACGGGACGGTACCGGCCACTACCTGTGCAACGCCTGTGGACTGTACCACAAGATGAACGGCCAGAACCGACCGCTCATCAAGCCCAAACGCAGACTGGTGAGTCCCGAATATGAGCAAAAAGCAGATGCCGTCCACACAATTCCAGGAAAGTTATATTTTCCCTATCATCTTCCTGGAATTGTTTGTTCCTCTCACCCCCTGATGATCCACCAACATGGCCTGGTACAATACTGCTACTATTGCCATTGTTCTTGCTATCATTATTGCTGGTACTTCTGATACCGTTACTGATAGCAATGCCCATGTTGCTGTAGTTAACAGTAACACCATGTTGGAGTTAATGACGGCACTCTGAGAGCTATTACACTGCTATTGCGACACCAGCACAAAATTTTCATTCATTCCTTTATTTGACAAGGTAAATTTTTTTTTATCATTGAGATAAATAATCTCTTTTCCAAGAGTGACCTGGCCACTGGGGCAACAAAGACACACAATTGTTACAACAATATATAAATATATACACAAAATACTCATCATACAATCAATAAATTTAACGAATTTGCAAAAACTTTTTAAAACTGTCACATTGCCTAATAGCATTCCTTTCCCGTTCCTTAAAAAAAAAAAGGGAAACGTTAAAATAAAAAAAAATTGGACTGCCCTACTAACTTTGGGTTGTTAGCAATGCCATTGTTGCTGTAGTTAACACCACATTGGAGTTAATGGCGACACAAAGAGCTACAGAGCTATTGCTACAGTAGCGCAAAAAAAACAAAACATTGGAAAATTAAAAATTTTAATGGACTGACCCGCTAACACCAAGTTAGTGGACCCAATTTAGTAGTAATTTGACTCAACTTTGGTTTGTTATATGGAGAAAAAAAAACTGGTCAAATTGACCCAAGTTAGTGGGTTTGTCCAATTTTATTTTATTTTAAACGTTCCATTTTTTTTGCACTACTGTATTAATAGCTCTGTGTGCTGTCATTAACTTCAATGTGGTGTTTACTACATGGGCATTGCTGACAACCCAAATTTGGGTCCAATTGACCCAAGTTAGTTAGCCAAATTGGGTCGTTTTTGACCCAACAGTTTTAAAAGTGTGGTTTGAAAGGGTAAAATAAATAATCAAAAACAAAAGATATGTAATTAATAAGAAAGTCTAATGTTGGAAATAAGAGTGAATTATTAACGAAACAAAAAAAGTTGACTGCTTTTTATTTTATTCATGCAGCTAATTATGATGTGAGCTTTGGCCAACTTGAGCTGTACATTGTTTCCATAAGACTCCTCCATACACACTCACTGTGGAGTTCATGATGAAAAATTCCTTGACCGCAGAGTTAGTCTTCCTCATCGAAAAGTCCATTCCATTTTCCATTTGGGCCCGCTGCAGCTTTTTGCATTTCCAACTCAAGTGTTTGTCAGAGCCGTGTTCAAAGGGGCATCCAGTTGTTTCCTATCCGGATATCTGCCCGGCCCAGATAAGGAAGTCAGGCTCCCGGCTGTTTCCGCCTTCACCCAGTACGCTGCATTCTCTCTGGCCAGACTGACATATACTGTAAAGAGATTATCACAACACTAGAGGAGCCGCTTATGCGCTCCGAAGAGATGGACCGAGAGGGGTGGGGATTGGAAAATACACGGATTTATGTTGCTCTCGTGTTTATCATTCTCTGCGCGCACAACATGGGGGATGCGCGGCTTTCTTCAAATGTTAACTTGATTGTATTATTTAGCATCAAAATGAATAGGAATGCGGCCGGTTGGTACGTCAACAGCAACACTTGCACCTGGGTTTAATTTAAGGAGGGGGAGAAAAAAAGAGATGCAGCCGCAGGGTTCCTGCATGTAAAGTTAATGTTTCTTATTATGTGTGTAGAATTGATCTGCAATGGACACAGCATCCCAATGCCGGGCGGGGTTTCGGGTTTTATATGGCTCCATTTCCACCATATACTTGCTTTATAAGATGCTAACAGTATTGTGGTTTTGTGAAGAATACTCATTTTTGTGCAAAAAAAAAAAAAGAAGAGAGATCCCAAATCGAGCTGGGTATTAACCAAATTGTTTAGATGTTTACTAGTACCTAGACAGTGCCTCGGGGTTGGAAAAAATAATAAATAAATACAAATCACAGATTCATAGTGGAATTCATACACAACTCAATGTGCTTCCCATACTATAATTAAAAGTACATTTGACAGCAGATCAAATCAAAGTAAAGTAATAAAAAAGAGCTTACTAAAATTTTTAAAAAGTGTGCAGTGCAAGAAAAATATTTTCGAAAACATGATAAACATAAAGTGTATAAAGTGTGTGTGTGTGTATATACTGTATATATATATATATATATATATATATATATATATATATAGCGTCTACGCTTTATTAGTATGTTTTGAATCTTCATTTATATTATTCACTCTGATAATAGAAAAAATACAGCAAATTGGGGGACTGTATTACAGCCTACACAAGTACAGAGAAAAAATGCTGCTTTTTAAGCGTCGTCTATAAGTACACGGGTGCGGTATTCACTAGATTTTAAGGTAATTACAGTACATACAGTCTACAACTTTTTTTTAAATGTATTAATCAAAGTAAAGTGATCGTCGTTGTAGGAGCAATTAATTTATTCGGTATTGATGCTTATGCTTTAAAAAAATAAATGTTGCAAAAAATTCATGCAAGTAAGAAATTTGACAGTCAGAAATGTTTACATTTCACAATTTTGTTATTAGCCAGTAAAGTTTGTATTTATGACTATTGGTGTTCCATCCTCTTGTCAACAAGTTTGAAATGATGATTGAAGGCATTTTCTCTGCTCTCCGCAGTCGGCCGCTCGACGTGCAGGCACCTGCTGCGCTAACTGCCAGACCACCACCACCACCCTGTGGAGGCGCAACGGCAATGGAGATCCAGTGTGCAACGCCTGCGGCCTTTACTTTAAACTGCACAACGTAAGTAGCCCCTAAAATACACACAGCGCATGGCTGGAGGGGGCGGGGGTCCGCTGGTCGTTAACTGGTCAAGTGGGCGGACAGCTTGTATCGATTTAGGAGCAGAAAACGTGCGAGCGTGAAGCAAATCCAGCTCGCCCTGTCGAGCAGAACCCACCGGCCGTCCTCCCTTTATTATTATTAATCCATCGTTGTTTCAATGGGGGGCGTTACTCCCCTGAGAGGCGGCGGGGTGGGACCGTCATTCAGTGTAACGGCGTCGGTTACACTGATGAGGATTTGTCTGAGGCTGCTCCTTTCACAACCAGCCGGGCCCTCATCCTCATGTATTCAAATTGACCGGGACGACTGTTTGCTTTTGAAATAGACAAAAGCCAAACACTCCCCCGACTCACCTTCTAATGCAACTATGGTTTATGCAAAACAGCTGCTCATTATTTATAGCGTGCTGGTTTGAATTAGGCATTCGAGTTTGACATGCGGAAAGGGAACGCAATGCGAGACAGAAGTAAAAAAAGAAGCACAATTAAAATGTAGTATTCGTGATGTGAGTGCGGCTATTGTGTGCGTGACGTGTGGCGCTAATGTGCCGCTCCCCACAGGTCAACAGACCGCTGACGATGAAGAAAGAAGGCATCCAGACGCGCAACCGCAAGATGTCGAGCAAGTCCAAGAGGAACAAGCGATCCAGCGACGGCTTCGAAGAGCTGACCAAGTGCATGCAGGACAAGGCCTCCCCCTTT
The DNA here is from genome assembly GCF_051991255.1 of Vanacampus margaritifer. Taxonomy (NCBI): domain Eukaryota; kingdom Metazoa; phylum Chordata; class Actinopteri; order Syngnathiformes; family Syngnathidae; genus Vanacampus; species Vanacampus margaritifer. The sequence goes on along the minus strand of NC_135439.1, from coordinate 20,336,004 downwards.
GGCGCTGCCCCCGGCCTCACAAGCCACATGACCCACATGGGTCACCTACCCCCCTTCAGCCACTCGGGACACATGCTGCCGACTCCCACGCCCATTCACCCTTCATTCGGCCCCCACCACCACACCAACCGCTCGCCGGTTTGGGCAGAGCCCCACTGAACTTCTCCTCTTGTCTGAGCCGGGGTGTTGCCAGGAACGTTCAAGGGCCACCCATCCCTCACAATAAGCCAGAAGACTTGTACAGCGGTTGGAGGCGAGCAGCGCTCAGACGGACTTCCTAACTGCGGTTGAGTCGGACCTCGTGGGTGGAGAAACGCGGGAAGCAGGACTTTGGCGGACTCTGTGAGGATTGCGGGAATGGAGAAAATGGTGACGTTTGTGGTTCCTTCCGTTCATTCGAGTCACTCTGTCTCTCCTCAGCCTTCATGAGAGGTCTTCAAAGTTGTTTCCAGGGCCTGACCGATTCTGGCCCTTCAAACGTCAGCCAAAATCCAAACCACCAAAATTGCTGATTATTATTATTATTTTTTACCTTTTTAGAGTGGTTTTACACAAGTGACACTGTTCTCATTATTTATTACACATAAATCTTAACCCTTAGTACTGAATAGATACGTAATGAAATTTGTCTATGGACCTGCCATTCAAAACCAAGCAAATCTTAATTTTTACAAGCAATTTTTACAAGTTGTGCAAGAAATTGAGTTGGATATTTTACACACAGCCGAATATCACGTTTTTTTTTAAAGAAATAAAAGTGACAAACAAATGTGTTAAATATGATATATATTCAACTAATGCTAAGTTCGCAACACATCGTCACCCTTTGAAAAAAGTAATTGCCTAAGTCATTTTTTTTCTTCATTTTTTTGTTTTTGTCTAAATCATCTCCTCATGATGCAAATTGTTCAATTTTTTTGTGTTTGTGTGTGACATGGGCAATTATTTAAAGAAGGCGTCGACATATGAGAAGAATTAATCTAATTATAATTTCATAAAATGCATTGTGCCACACAATGCATTAAGGGAAGTTATTTTTTGAAACAATATATTTATAGTTGACCCCAACTATTCCCAGGGAAAAGAGACCAGGCCGACCCACAAATAGTGAAAATCCGCATATAACTGACACCTGTTTTATGCGATATATATTTTGTTTTTAATCAGTCAGCTGGTTAATGAGTAATCAATTTTTTTCTGTCGAACATCAACAGAAAAAAAAAAAAACCAATCGGTCGGGCCCTACGCCTCTTCCCATTTCCTAAAGTATGACACATGCGCACCCTCTCCACGCTTCAGTGTTGGAAATGAAGGCCTGGCTGGACCCGAGCAAACTGCAGTCAACAAGCGAATGTGAGCTCTCGTCACATTCTGGATTGTGCAGTAACACAACATTCACCCCTTTTTAATAATGGCCTTTTATGGGAAATAAAAGACAGTAAATAGTGTTTATAAATGCTTAATTGCTATTATGGTTGTTATATTTGATGTTATAAATATTGCTACGATAATTTATTTTCACTCTTTAAGCTTTTGTCAAAGACATATGGAAAACGTTCCGAGTTTGATTTCATGGTTATGACGCAAAGGAAAACACTGACTTATAGATGAAAATTCCCCAAGCTGTACGTTTTTATCATTTTTCCATCTCACAAAAAGTGAAGAAAATAAAGTTTAATACTTAAATATGTCACAGCTTCTTAAATGTGGTCTGCTTCTCTTTCTTAACTTGCTTTTTCATCACATGTCTCTACTGATTAAAATTGGAAACTTTTTACGCCTCTGAACCTCAATGGAGGCGATAAAAGGTGCTTCATAATGTAACGTGCTCCCAACGTGAAAGCTAACTTCAATTGGTCCTTTGGGGGCCACGTGATGGCATGACAGCTAGCGTCATTTGTCTTGATGTTTGAGCTTGCCATATCCCATTTGTATTGCCATCACATAGTTGCTGTCATCACACCATCCCAATAGAGAAACTGCTAGTTAATAATGCCGTCATTGTATGTGATGTGGGCACAAGTCGCAGGCATTAGCGGCTAGCTGCTAGCAGTGAGTGCCCGGCTAGCTACTTTTTTGTTCACGAGCAATAAATACAATAAGGTGACCTGCTTTATATTGTACTTAAAATTCAGTTAAAAAAATCTTAACGGCCATATTTGGCATTTTTAGTAGACTTTTTTTTCTTTCTAATGGACTAAAGTACTGTATAAAATAGACAAAGACAAAAAAGACAAAGTTCTATTTTTCTTCTTTTTTTTTCTGATCCAAAAAACAATCAGATCTGTGACTCAAATCCATGATTCAATTCGAACCTTTTGTCTATTTGATCTGTTGCACGAGTACTTGTGCAAGTCTCCGGCATTAGCGGCTAACCGCTAACAGCGAGTGCCCGGCTAGCTACTGTTAAAGTACCCACTCGGCTGTTGCTTTGTTTTGTTTTTTCAATGATGTGGACGTATGTTATTTTATAAATCACTCTCTGTGCTTAAAGGAAAATGTGCCTTAAAATGCTTTGAGGTCTTTTCATTTACTATCAATAAATAAAACCTGCCTTATATTGCACTTAAAGTTGAGTTCATAAAATTTAAGCGGCCATATTTGGCATTTTCAGTAGATTAGTTTTTTTCTAATGGACAAAAGTACTTTATATAATAATAAAGACAAAGTTCTATTCATCTTCTCTTATTTTTTGCTAATCCAAATAACAATCAGATCTGTGACTCAAATCCATGATTCAGTTCAAAACTTGAGTCTTCTGATCTGTTGCACAACTGCTTCTATACCCAAATAAACAATGAAGTGGTCTTAATTATTAAAATCATCAGTGATATTCAAAGTATCAAGGGAAGCTCTGTGATCCCCAAGGCGTGGAAATTATTTGGTCAGGCTCCTACTTAATCTGTGATGGCATGGTTAAGAGAAGGCCTCTTTGTGGAGCGGAGCCCCAGGCTGGCCCATCGTACCCAAAAAGCAGACGCCAAAGTGTCACAAAAACACGACCACATGCTCGCATATGCAAAGTCCGGCGCATTCTTCAACCAGGTAACGCACACAACACTGTGGAATTTGCGGCGACAAATACTGAGTCATGAGAAAAGTTGAGCGGGAGTCGCTGTGTCTCGGTGCGCTCGCCGCCCTCTTTCTTGGCGAGGGTGATTGGAGTGAGAGGAAGGACAGCGGGTCTTTAGCGGGATAGAGAAGAGGAAGGAAAGGCAATCAGGCGACCTGAGCAAACACGTGGGGGTCTGCTCTGACCGTTTACACACAGATGTGCTCGCAGCTGAGGCGGCCAGGAAGCAGGCGTCCACTGTTTCTCCCTCATCTCATCCTTTTTTCTTTCTCTTTGTTTGTTTTGTTCATGTTTTTCCACTCTCTCTCATTGCTTTCTTTTGTACTTTTTTGTTGGCAACGCTTCTCTGTTTCTCTATTTTTGTTGGTATCCCCCCCCCCCCCTCATTTGGAAGATTACAGTCAAATAACGGGCTGAAGAGATTTTGAGCAGAGCCAGCCATTAATGAGTGCTCGATTAGGGCCAATTAGAGGTCATCGTCATTGAGTTCAGTTTGCCCTCACACACCCAAGAGACAAACTGACCGATTAAAGACTCGAAAGGAAAAGTTGCCGATTACCCCTCATTGAACTCTCCACTCTGCTCACATCTGCTGCAGAGGTTGATCTGATGGGGTTTCCCACAGGCTTGATATGTTCCAATTGGATATACTAATAGAGGTTGAGAGATTTATAAAGGTGCCGTTTTGTTTCCAATCTCTCATGTTCTCATAATGTCTAATGAAATACTGTATCATCACTTGATGAGGATTTTCTTTTTGAGTTTCTAACTGAATTACATTTTCCTTGTTCCCCTGCATGCTTTACATCTAACGAAATGTATTGGTCACCTTAAGGGTCATGATCACGTACACATTGGTATGTTGAGTGACGTGCAGTGAAGTTCTTGACTGGTGACGCATTGACTGCTCGGGAGTCAGATTTTAAAATATGAACTCAAAATAAAATATTTTAAATTTGTTTCAAGTAAAGGGGAAGTCAACCCCAAAATTTCCTTTACAATAATATGTTGTATGTGCCCCCCTCCAGTCTAAACCCAGCATTTTACAATTAATCACGGCTTAGTTTCAGATAACAGGTTAAGCCGTGATTGGTTGTTACCTGAGCCTTGATCATTGTGATGTCATTTTCAGTCGACAGCAAGTGACAAAATGGCAACACCCCGAGATAGATAAAAATAGGTGGATTTTGCTGCTTAACTCATATTCCACAAACACAATATTAATCAAAATGCTGTGTTTAGACTAGTGGGACCACATACAACATATTATAGTAATTTTCCCCCCTCCTCTAAGGTTAAAATAGAAATTTTAAACATTTATTTTTTAAAGCTTTTAAGTATGCTTCAATCATTCCCACTAGCGAATAGCTCCAAAATAAAATACATATTTAATATAAGGTACATTTTTTCTTGATGGTCTTATTTTGAAATGATGATACAATTCTAAACTACTGCAAACTACAATTACAATAATAAACATATTGTATCTCTGACAATGTCAAGCCAGTCTGAGCATTATTATCCTTGTAACTGAAGAAAATTATCTCGCTATTGGATACTAGGGATATTCAATACCACTTTTTTGCAGAGTATTCACTCTTTGACTACTCACCGATACCAAGCACCAATACTTCTTGTACTTCTGATATATATAAAATTACATTTAACACACCGATAAAAAAAAAAAGTGAACAAAGCCCTTTTTTATGACACAAATAATGATTCGCCGATGTGTCAAACTGCCATAGTATAGCGATAACTACAGCTGATGAGGACTTAATGTCATCTTTTGATTGCCTAAAGTACTGGTGGCTGGTATAGGCAACATCTAAGATTACTGATACCTGAAAATAAGACTGGTATCGGCACCAATACTGATGCCTTGTATCTGTACTTGCCTATGCTTGTTGGATAACATTGTATGATTATAGTGTCATAATGTTGTGGCTGGTCATTCAATTGATATTTAAGATATACAAATATAAACTTAGAAACTTTATAAATAAGAATGTAAAGAAATAAACTGGTTTTATGAAATATTTTTAATCTAAATGTCACAAACACAAAGAAGTACAGTCGTGTAGTTACTCCAACCAAGATGCTGTGGCACAATATTGTGCTGTGAGACATAATAAATTATTTTTTCTTAAATTTTTTATGTATTGATTACTAATATATTGTCGCTGTCCTGTGAAAAACACTTGTACATTTTTTTTTACATTTTATAGATGAAACTAAATGCAGATATCCCAAAAACATAAAAATAAAATAAATAAAATGGACATAAATGTTTTTCACAGGACGACGAGTTCAGCTATCTATGCCAGTGACATATATTAATGTGTGTTGAGAGATTTGTTTATGATTACTCTAGGCTACCGTACTCGAAATGTCATAGTGGCGTAGCAGGAAGTGTGTGAGGAGTACTCCTACTCCTCACACACTTCCTGAGCAGGAACGTGTTGCTGCACTGAGCTGGAATAAAGACTGTGTTAAACTCAACAAGGCCGTGCTCCTTTCTCATGACATGGTGTCAGAAGTGGGATCATCCTGAGTGAAAACTACACGACGACAGTGACCAAAGGATGGCAAAGTTTGGTCCCCCGGAGTTGTTTGATTTTGCCCAGCCAGCAGAGTGGCCGGTATGGAGGCAGCGGTTTTCCCGCTTTCACGTCGAAGCTCGACCGGGAGAGCCGCGAAGTGCAAGTTAATTCACTCTTTTATTCCATGGGAAGGGACGCCGACCCTATCGATGCTTCGTTTGTGTTTCCTGCTGCCACAGAGGATATACCACACCTTGAGTTTGATTTTAAGACCGTAGTGGAGAAGTTTGACAGACAGTTAATTCCGAAGCGGAACGTAATTCATGACCGCGCATGTTTTCATAAAAGAATGCAGACGGCAGGAGAAACAGTGGAAGCTTTTGTGTGGAGCCTGTATGAGCTTGCGCAGCGCTGAGAGTTTGGAAATACGAAGGATGAGCAGATTCGGGACAGGATTGTCATCGGAATACTGGACAAGGATGTGTCACAAAGACTTCAACTTGAGACAGAAACACTAGAACGGGCCATACAAGTTGCACGGCAAAATGAACAAATTAAGCAGCAGAGTGTGCAAAGGGAAGAGAGTGGCTCCAATGAGGTGAGACGCAAACAGTACAACAGCACAAAGAAGAGTTAAGATAAAGCACAGTCAGAAGCCACAGCAGTCACATTGACAAAAATGTGGGGACACGAAACATAACTGTACACGGTGCAATAGGAACCACAGCAAAGGGGAACCACTGGCCTGCTTATAATAATAAGTGCAACAATTGTAACAAAATGGGACATTTTGCAGTAGTGTGCCGAAGTAAAACACTAAAAGAGGTCAGAACTGAGAATGTAGAAGACGAAGTGGACACAGATGAGGATTCAGTTTTCATTGGAAGACTTTTCCTGGGTGAAATGAATAAGGCAAAGCCAACAATAAAAGATGAGCCAGTTTCAGACAGCGATTGGGAGGTGCTGCAGGTCAATGGCAGCCAAGTCGTTTTAAAAATCGATACGGGTGCTGACACCACCGTGATCACAGAGAAAACGTTTAGTAGAATGCATAAAAAGCTAAAATATATCTGTTGTAGGCCAACTGTATACAGTCAAGGAGGAAAAGTCACGTGTGGAAAAATTCCTCGCAACTACTATGTACAAAAATCAGAAGTGCAAGTATTGGATAATTGTCATAAGGGGCCATTTGCAAGCAATTTGTTGAGTAAGACAGTAGCAAAATGAATGGGATTGGTCACAAGACTCAATTAAATAAATAATGACCATACAGAAAATGTGTTTGGGGAAATAGGTCTGCTGAATTGTGAGCCTGTAAAGATAGAGCTAACAAGTGATGCAGTGCCTTACAGCGTTAGTACACCTCCCTTTTCCCCTCCTGCCGATGGTAGAAAAGGAGCTAAAGCGCATGTTAAACCTTGGGATAATTGAAGAGGTCACAGGCTACAGACTGGTGCGCACCAATGGTCCCAGCTCCAAAACGCAACAAAGATGAAGTCAGAGTATGCGAGGACTTAAAACCTTTGAACAAAAAGGTAAAACGTTACATTCTACCAACATTGGATGACATAACACCTAAGCTAGCTGGAGCTAAAGTTTTCCCTACGTTAGATGCCTCGAGCAGTTTTGACAAATACCCAAGCTAGACCCAAGCTAATGAAAATTAACCACGTTCATCACTTCAATGGGACGGTTCTGTTTCAAGCGTCTACCATTTGGGATAACGTTAGCGCCAGAGAACTTTCAGCACAACCGACCCTTGGATGCAGTGCTACGGACAATAAAAGCATCAGGTCTGAAGCTCAATCCATCGAAGTGCCACTTTAGAAAGTTGCAGTACTTCGGTCACATCATCAGTGTGGATGGTGTGAAGCCAGACAAAAGTAAGGTGGACGCCATAACCAAAATGTCAAGTCCCACAAACGTAGAGCAGCTTCGACAGGTGCTAGGATTGATCAATTTTGTGGGCAAATTCCTACCAGGCTTGTCCATAACTCTGCACCCAGTTACCAGCCCATTCAAAAAGGAGAGTGCATGAATCTGGGAGGAACCTCAACAGCACACATTCAACAAAGTTAAAGCGATGCTCGTGGAAGCACCTGCCCTAGGCTACTACGATGCAAGATGGCCGACGGTGGTCAGTGCGCATGCTAGCAGCTACGGCCTGGGCGCCGCATTGCTACAGGACCATGAAGGGGAGCTACGGCCGATTGCTTTCTGTTCCCGTACCCTTAATGAGGCGCAGAAAAGGTATGCACAAATTAAGAAAGAGTGCTTGTCATCCGTTTGGGTCTGCAAACGTTTTGCTAGGTACATACAGGGCATAGGTTGTCTTAGATTGCAAACAGACCACAAGCCATTAGTTCCACTGATAAATATGTACGACCTTGACAAAGCGCCATTACGGTGTCAAAGACTGCTTGATGCGCCTTATGAGGTTTAACGTCATTGCCGAACATGTTCCTGGTAAACAGTTGGCAGTACACGCTGTCAAGACACCCAATGAAAGGACACGATGAGTCAGACATGAATAGTCAGGTTGAAGCCTATGTAAATACTGTGGTGAAGCTTTGGTCAGCTAAAATTGAGGAAATACATAGTGCTACTCAGAATGACACCGGGCTGCAAAAAGTGATCACACACATAAGGAATGGATGGCCGAATAGAATGGCAGAGTCCTCACCTCTGCGGGGATTCCACGCAGTTAGGGCACATCTGTCAGAACTTGATGGTCAAGTTTTGTACCAAGATCACCTTGTAATTCCAACGAGACTCAGATCGAATGTTCTAGACCAGCTACACGTGGGGCACCAGGGCCTGACTAAGTGTAGGGAGCGGGCTAGAGCGACAGTTAGGTGGACAGGTATAGGATCTCAAATCACTAAGAAAGTGACATCATGTAGCTTCTGTAACGAGCACAAACCAACACAGAAAAGAGAGCCACTGATGACAACTCCCTTGCCTGCAGGTCCATGTCACAGGATTGCAGCTGACCTGTGCGAGCTGGATGAGAAAAACGTTCTCGTCGTAGTGGACTATTATTTGAGAGACATTGAAAGTGCTCCTCTTACTTCGATAACAAGCAAATAGGTTAAAGGCAAAATGAAAAACATGTTTGTGAGATGGGGAGTTCCACTTGAACTGGTTAGTGATGATGCAACACAGTTTACATCAGCTGAGTTCAAAGATTTCAAGCAGAAGTATGAGTTCTCCCATATCACTTCCAGTCCCCATTACCCGAGATTTTCGAGAGAGCAGTTCAAACAGTTAAACATTCTAAAACAGCCTGACTAGCCTTGATGTCTTATCGTGCTACTTCAATTGCTGCAACCAGTGCCGACAAATCCGCACCACAGTTCCGGTGCGGAAGAGACGTTGTTGCCACGTCCGATCGACCCGCACAAGGTCAGCGCTAAAGATGTCACTGCAAAGGAGAAGTATCGTTTCTTCTACAACCGGCGACACTCAGCTCACCCTCTCCCAGAGCTCGATGGGGAGAAAGGTTGGAAGACGCGGGCTAAAGTCATCAGTAAGTCAGCGGAGCCGAGATCCTACTTCTCCAAGTGGTCCCGGGAGCTGCCCACACCGAGGAGCAACTGCAACAGCCGGGAGCCGAACCTGCCTCACCACGTCAAGTCTCCAGTTCTCCAGACATGGGACGGGTTGGTCCGAAGGAGTCATCATTGATCCGGCCATCACCAGTCCCTGGTCAAGGGTTTACTCCCCAGCCGCCAACTCCATCAAGACCCACGAGGAAGACCGCAAGAGGTCGGGAGGTGAGACTTCCTCTCAGGTACGAAGACTGAGGGTCGTTTCGTTGTGTTGTTTGGCTGATATGTTTATGTTAATGTGTTCAAAGACAGTTTATTACTTGTTACATTGTATTAAAAAAAAAGTTCTGAAAAGTAAAGGGCAAAATAATCCCTTATTCAGACGGAGGGCAGTCTAACCCGAGGATTTGTGATGTTTCCTTAAGTGTGCAAAAGTAAACAAATGTGAATTAGGTGGTGGTGACTTTATTTCAGTGATAAAAAATAAAATAAAAATTGCAATGTTTCTTTAAAAAAAAAAAGGGGGAAGATGTTGTGAGATTTGTTTTATGATTACTCTATGCTACCGTACTCGAAACGTCATATTGACGTAGCAGGAAATGTGTGAGGAGTAGGAGCCTGAGCGGGAACGTGTATATTGTTGCTGCACTGATCTGGAATAAAGACCGTGTTAAACTCAACAAGGCCGTGCTCCTTTCGCATGACAATGGGTAAAACTGTTAAATGCTCTTCTATTTGATGGCACAATGTACAATGTGTATGCACCATTTCTTATTCATACTGCAGAATAAATCATTGCTTAGACTGAGACTATATAAATTCAGTTTAACAGAGCCAGATTTGACACTAAATTAGTAACACACACACACACGCACAAACACAATAAAAAAAAAATCAGTTTCCAATTGTTAAAAAAAAAGAGCACTGTAATTTATTAAAAAAAAACAAAAAACATAATAAAACATAAAAAGAAGAACGTAAAGAAATGCACTGGCCGAGTTACAACAACAATTGCAGTATTAGATGTGCCTTTCAGGGGCGTGGCCTAGTCAGAGACAGCAGGAGCTGCAGTGGAGTTGGCCCAATTTGACAGGTGAGTGAACGTGTGGAGGTGAGTTTCAGCCCACTGTAGCTTCTTGTGATTGTTCTCATTTTGTATTTGCGTGTTACTGGATTTGATTGTTTGCCCCATTCAGTTAATGGCTGAAAGTGCATCAGCGCCTGTGCGGTTCTACCTTTTCTTTCACGTCATTTGAGCGGAAGTGTATCTGAAGCTCACTCTGAACTAAAATTTTGGATTGAAACAACGCAAAATAAAGTAAGTCAACAAAGTGACATGACTTGACAAACCCAGGTAACTAACTTTACATGGAAAGTCAAGTAAGTACCACTGTAGAAGTGCCCGTACGCATGTGCATCCACAGCTAAATATTTGAATTTGAGAATTTATGGCTGTCATTCAGCAATTCTTTGTAGAGCAACAGATAAACTGAACAAGACATCCTTTGCAAACTCACCTCATGAATTACGTGACACAAAAGAGCCATAAAATAGGATGTTACTTATCTGTTCTATCAGCGGCCTTCTCCAGCACAGATGAAGTACAGAGATCTAAGATGCATTGGGGGGGGGGGGGGGGTGAGCTCGGTGGCCACCTAGATCAGAGCAACCAGAATTTTACGACCCCAACCTGGAACTGGACGTCTCGGCTCATTCGGGCTTCCTACCTCCCTTCTGCCTCCCACCCATGTCACCCCGTTTGCTTTTAACAATCCCACTGCCACCACAACTCCTTCCCCACAAGTAATGCTCCATTTCTTTGTGTCCCCCCCGCAGAACTCCCACTCATTTCTTGTCTCGCACTCCCCCCAGAGTATTTGTTTTTTCATCAAATTAAATTAGAGGAATCAAAAGGTATCCCGGGCATCCTTTCACTAAGTTGAGTTAGGGAGCGAGGGACGGCAAAGATGAAAGGAAGTTGAGTGCAGTTCAGATGCAGGTCTTGGTGCGTGTGTTGCAATTTGGGGGTTGACCTTTGCCTGGGCCTAACTAAAAAAAGCATCGCTCCTTCCTAAGACCCCTAGAAGGATATTAAAGCAGCAATGGAGGACAGTATCAAGAGAATACAAACAGCAGACATGTTTTTCTTGCCTTTTTGTTTATTGACAAAAGCAGAAGTTCGACTTAAGCTATGATGAAGCACTGACTAAGCGCTTAACTGTCTCAAGTGTGATAGCCACCAGTCACCGTGAACACGCTATAAAAAGGGCATTCTCATTTCAAGGATGAAGAGACATTCATAGAAAAAACAATGTCATGGTTTCTGGCAGAAGAAAAGGCAGACATCTTGAGAAAACAAATGTTTCCTCTGAACAACTTTCAGATCAATCCGGATAAATATGATGTCATCAAAAAAAACTTTCACAGTAAAAACTGACACGCAGCACTGACAGCAGATAATCACTGATGACCTCTGTTGACAGGAAATAACCGCATCCTGACCTGCCCGAATAACCAATCTCATGGGCAATCTCTCCGAATGTCAGAAATTACTGAGAAAAAGTCAAATGTGTTTTAGATCTTGCATCATTTTCCCCTTCAATGACCCATATGGCCTTTCTACCACTGCAAAACTATGGCCAGTTTGTCACTTACAACAGAACACGCTTGACTTGGTACATGGTTGTAAAAACAGCTTTGCAATTTACATTATAGTTACTTATGATTTGGCTTTGACTTTTTTTCTTTCTAAATTTAGTTTCACAGCATGTTTGTTTAATTTTATTTTTTGAAAATGTTTTGTTTTAGTTTAATTTTTATTAGATTTTGTCTTAGTTTTATTTATTTATTTTATTCATGTATTTATTTATTTATTTGTGTGCAAAATAATATGTTGTAATACCAAAATAAATACATATAAAACCAACCCCCAAAGGGACAAATTCTTTGGCAAAGATGAAAAAAAGGACATTTTTGCTATAATTATACTTTTCTGTTGTTTTGTAAACATAAAACATAGCTTCAGTTATATATACAATATAACTATCAAACGATTACATTTTTAATCAGATTAATCACATCTTAGAATTTTGATTAATCACAATTAATCGCTTAATTAAAAAAGGCTTTTTTTTATCAACAATTTTTACCCATCAAATTTGAAGAGCACCTGTTACAGTATGTGTTAATTCTTTCGACATTTAATGTTATGAGAACGTCTTCAACCTTTTTTTGATCCACTGCACATGCTCATCCTCCTCTTTTTCCAATTAGTTAATTACTTGAGTAATTTAAAATGGAAAAAAAAGACCCTAGTAAATTCAAACATTTATTGAATGCTTTACTTTAATTCATGTAGTCATGTTTATTGCTCAAACACAACCTGTGCTTTAACGTAGTCATCCGCTGTCAAGATGAAGCATAATCTGTGGTAAAAAATTTATAGTGTGATTAATCTGCATTAATACATGATTAATGCGATATTTTTTTGTGATTAATTAATTAGTTAACGCTTTACTTTGACAGCATTTACTATATATATATATATATATATATATATATATATATATATATATATATATATATATATATATATATATATATACTGTATATATATATATATTATAACAAAATGTTATTAGTTGTTGTAATTAGTTGTTCGTTTACAAAAATAACCTTGACTGGGTAATATTGCTTTTCAAAACAGTGAAAAAATAAACATGATGAGCATTTCTGCACGCGGAAAATTGACAGTGACAGAGAAGAGTATAAAGAGTGATTTTCTGAAAAAATATGTTTTTGAGCTGCTTGCATACAGGGTGTAACACTAACAGTTAGTTATATTGCTACCTTGTGGACCTCCCATGGCAAAGCCAACAACACGGATACAACATTTTGAAAGATGCTTTCAATGTTCTACTGTAAAGGAGTGAAAGAGAGCATTGTGTATCATTGCGCTGGTCAAAGGTGGCCTTATACTCTATCAGTGCATTAAAAATAACATTTGTGATTGCATATAATTAATATTTCTGGCTACTTTGTCCTGACGATTATTTGCAGTCATAATCATGATCCACTTGGCTGTGCTCACTTGGCTCCCACTCAGTCATAAGCGTTCTCTGTTTATACACAATACTGACTAAATTGAACCATTCAGCTTCCCTAATCACATGAACTTAAAGCAATTCGAATTTAGAACATTATGAATTTGCATCGGTCATATGACTGCCTTTCACATTCTCCCCGCTTCAGACGTTCTTTGCCTGATTAGTCAAGTGTGAAATCAACCACAAGCTAGGTAGCTGTCAGAGCAGGGTGTGTGCATGCAGAACATCTCGCATCGCCAGCCTCCCCCATCCGCCACATATTAGCCCACAAAGGAGGTCAGTCTCCTCTCGGAGGGGGCAGGGAGCATGGAGGATGTTCACCTGGGACAGTGCAGGTAGTATGCCGCCACCCCCCACTGATCACCTGCTCTAGCGCACAAATCCATCCTTACTGTCTGAAGACAAATGAGCCCATTCAGAGCAGAGCGCAAGTACAGTACTAATGTCTTGGAGGGCTCAAAGGAGAGGGAGTCTAAACTCGCCATCCTCTTACATGCCTGTATAATGTCTGCCACCATTACCAGCACTCCCTTCCACCCAAATCACTTTCACTGGCAGGTAACTGGAGAAATGCATGAGTGGGTTCAGGACAGCTTGGCCTGTAGCCAGGAGAGGGGAGAGGAGGACCTTCCCTGTATGGATCCCCCTCCCACAGGGACGAACGAGTGAGACAGAGAATGGGAGGACAGTTGCCGCCCACAGAGACCCCGCCGTGCCTTGCTTAGACTCCTACGTTGTTCAGCTCTCTATAGTGGGCTAATGATGGTTGTGAGGGATTAAGTGACATGGCCTTTCTTTGGCTCTCCTGAAGTCATTCTCAAGCTTACCGCTTTCATAGCATTTCCTGTCAACAAACCCAAAGACCAAGGTCACAGCGAAAACGGACATGTTCAAGGGGATACGATAATGGAGATTTTGCAGATCCTTAAATCTTATAGTCACATGCTGAATTGTGGAACTATGAAGTCCTTGCAATGGTAGGATTCAGCTTCAGGTAAGGACTTGCATGGTTAGGGACCAGACAGTGCCACGATCAACCAATATTTAGTTTAAAGTGAAGATTCACTTTTGGAACCCATCCTCAGCCTCCTACTTTGGGTTGCTTTTTCAAATCTGTTCGCCTCAAAAAGTTTTGGAATGACAAGGTCAATTCCTTTGTTTTTGTTATAAATTGAGCAAAAAGTATTGGAACGGACATTAAAGTGAATAACATTTGATGGTGTAACCTTGACTTGCAATAACTGCATCAAGCCTGCGAGACATTGACTTCATCAGACTGTTGCATTCCTCATTTGAAAGGCTTTTCCAGGCCTTTACTGCAGCCTCTTTCAGTTCTTGTTTGTTTCTGGCTGTTTCTCCATTCGGTCTCCTCCTTAGGTGGTAAAATGCATGCTCTATTGGCTTAAGGTCGTTTCACCATGCACCAAAATACGACCAAGTGTTATCTATTTTAGAATAGCGACCCCCATTGGCCATGTAATTAATGAAAATATAGTAAAGTCAATCCAACCCCGGTCGTCTGGTCGGAAGATGAACGTCTGTCTATCTTACTGAGCTAACAGGCCTGTAATTACTTTAGTGTTTTTCATCATCACTGGGACTAATGGTTGGGGTTAGTAAGAGGCTCAGATTGTAGTATGGTTGACGTTACGAAACACATAGTCAACACACAAAAAAATACTGGCCTGTTAGCTCAGTCAGAAAGAAACTCTTCTTCCGACCACACTACCTGGGTTCGAGTCCCAGTAACTACACTTATGGTTCACTTTACAATTTTTTCGCTATTTACATGGCTGATAGGGGTCGCTAAATTTCAATACATAACACTGGGTCGTAATTTGGCACATTTAGAAACGAGCTATGTAGACGTATTAATTGGAAGACTGCCTCGGTGATTGACTTGGCCAGTCTAAGACCTTCCAATTTGTCTCCCTGATGAAGTCCTTTATTGTGTTGGCAGCGTGTTCTGGGCCATTATCCTGTTGCACGACAAAGAGGCTCCCAAATTAGTTTGGCTGTATTTATCTGTAAATTAACAGACAAAGTGGTTCTGTAGACTTCATTCTGCTGCTACTATCATGATGGTATTCTGAACGTTTGTCTGATATTCATCTTTTTGATCTGAAACGCAAATATCTTCAGTACACAGCATAAACAAAGGCATTGACCTTGCCGTTTCAATACTTTTGGAGGCGACTGAACGACCAACATGAGCAATGCTTTCACCAAAACAAAGTGGGATCTGGAAGTTCTCTACTGCCTTTACAAAAGGCAGTAATATAAGCTGGGAAGAGCTGAAAACCGTCTGATTTAGAGAACATAAAAATAATTTCATGAGAAGCACGAGTGGAAGGTCAGTGCAGTTTCCCTTGTTGATTTATTCAGACACTCATCCATGGTAACAAGCTTTGAAATTGTGGATATAAATGGTTGGAATGGGTTTCCTCCATGAGTGGCGCCACACTGACTCACTACGCAGAGTGGCCTTCAGGCTAATTTATATTTCTGCATTGAACTGATGCACTAAGATAGAATGCTGGTCCCAACCATGTACCAAACTGAAGTACACAATGTAACCTGACGTGCATATACATCACGTCCTCCCATGCTGCTATTTGCTGCTTGGTGGCAACATCAGTAAACTTTATATTAATGCAAAATTGTGACAGGGAAGCCTGTGGCCACCCAACTTGCATTTTGGTATGTAATGACAGCAATGCAAACGCTAATCAAAAAGGTTCCATGCTGAGCACATACGGCATGGCAACATTTACATAGAAGAAACAGAGTGGAAAGTTTTTTTTCATTACTCGCTTAATACTTCTCCTGAGTGTGCAATTCTTCACTGCCATAACACCCAAACGTTTAGCCGTGATTCATGTTTTTTAGTCCTTGGTTTGATTTCACTGGAAAAACACACACATACATAACACATATTGGCTTGATAAAATAAATAAAGGTATAAATAAATAAAACTTTTACAGTTTTGATTGGAAAAACCTCCATCTTATATGATGTCAAGCACCTGCAATGACAGACCGGGAAATACTTTTTTTTTCCCCAAACACTTTTTAAAATGCATGTACAGTCCTGCCACCATTACACAGGAGATGCATAATTTTTTTTAGGCGAAGAAATCATCAGCGGCATCATGCGCATTTACACATGCACAGCAAGCCTATCTGTCGATGATCGGTATGAAACGGCATTGTGCTCACTCATTGGCCCAGTGGGATGTTGCAACCCCAGCAACTTACCGGCCCTTATCTCTCCAGAGCAGACTGCGGCGTGATATGCATCTGTCATATTTGTCGGAAAGAAAAGACACCGTGGTGAGAGCAAGATGAGCAAAACTAAAAAAAAAAGAGAAAAAAAACAGGCCAGTAACATAAACTCACTTCCCTGCGGTTTGTGCATGACCGTAATCATTTGGTTGTTTGAGTCAACGTGATGGTCGAGGACGGCGCTTTGGACTTTTATTTCTGTTCCTATTATGACATAGAAGTGGCGATTGTCTGTCAATCAATCAATGGCGTGACACTTATCTGTGTCTTCTTTGTTGGTTTTATATAGTTCAAAAGAAGACCAAGCGAAATCATCTCAAAACCTTTTCCATTCAAAACCTTTTCTGTCAATAATAAATTAAAAATAAAGAAAGAAATTCCCTCCACTGTAACAAAAGCGGTCATTCAGAAGCACTTTTAAGTGCTTGCCGGTGTGTACTGATTGTCATTTATAATAAAATTTGAATGCAATTGGTTCATTCTCTATAGACGTCACACATCCCACAATGCACTGCGGCAAACGTAACTAATGTCACTTTGGTAGCACAAAAAACGTACAAATGCCACACTTTTACAATGGTAGACAGCGGTCGGTTCTGTACCAGAGTGTCTAACTAGAGGAGGCAAAATAAGAGGCGAGCATTTTACAGGCTCCCAAAAATGGAACCAAGGCATAGCCAATGGATCATATCAGCCATAAAAAGGGCCTAGAACAAGACAGAGAAGTGAGATCCTTCTCATAGTGGTGGCTATTGCCTGTATAGTATAGCAATCACTTCATATCAGGTAAGTCAATTACTGGATTAGTTAGTTAGTTATAGTTATTTATTACTAAATGATGGCCAAAAGCGTGATTCTGCACTTAGCAAATGGCGGCTGAACCAGCAGATGCTAACCGGATGCTAACTAGCAGATGCTTCCCACCACCTGCAGCATTCGGGTGAAAGAGTCTGTTTCGTTTATGTCGTGAAAACTTTAATTTTGCGCCACTGCGATTTTATAGATATTACACAGTTGAAATGAAAAACAGAAGCAGCAAAAACATTGTTTATGGCCAAATCAACAGACGCTAACATACCTAATAACAAAAGTGCAAAACATGAGTGAAAATGCTATCTTAGATGGTATATTGACCACACAGAAAGGGGGACATCAAATCCGAATTACACACACTTGTAACCTCCGAAGCTTTTGTATGATCGCAAGTACTCACCAGTGTAGTGAGAAGGAAATTCATTGCAGATCTGGAACACTCTCTAACATCCACATTTTTATATTTCTCACCAAAACCCGGTATTTAAGCGAGGGTGTGTAAACTTTCACTTTTCAATGTATCACTCCCGAAAACATAAGAAGGCCGTTAAAAAGTGGCATCAGCTATTTTTGGTAACACCTACCTCTTTGACAATGGAAGGAAGAAAAATGATCTTACATTGCTGTAAATTTTGACAAAGAAGGCCTTGCATAAACTCCAAGCTAATTCAACCTCTGACGATGAGATCAGACCATCCAGGATTTCATCATCCCGCAGATTATTGTAACCTTGTAACTTTGTGCAATCACCACAATTTATATGGAATATGGGTCACTTAATGTACTATATTTGGAAATATCCCTTGCATGGTTTAAGTGGCATGATTCTGATTATTTGCTTCCACGTTTCACAAGTCCCGTATATGTCATCATGGCAGTGTAAAGAGAAAAATATCGCATGGAATCAGATATCAGGCCTCTTCCAAAAATGAACATGATATGGATAGAAATGAAAGGCAAACCCTATTGGTCAGTGACTTACACGCATCTGCATCTATTAAAACACAAATAAGCAATGGTGAGGTAACCTGGATCTCAAGAAATGGGCGCTCAGGTCAACAAATGTAATGTACGTAACATTATATAATTATAATTACATTATTAGTCATCATTGTTTGGTCTTAAGAGTAATTATCTGCATTTTGGACATCTGTGAATATGATCAGCGACTGATCTCCGATATGAGTTATTTGAAATGTATAAGTAATGAAATTGGGCACTATGACCTGCAGTATAATTCTAGCCCTCTATGTATGACTGAAATAGACTTTTACTTACTTTAAGTGTTTGGTACTGGACAACATCCCAATTACTGTGACAGAGTTGTGATGCTGAGAAAACCAGAAGATGATCCTTTCTCAAAAAAGGAAGGTCAAGTGAACAAATATACTTTTTCTGTCGTGGTCTCATCCCTCTCTATGCTCCATTTATCATCTCAGACTGACTTTTAGCTTGCAAGTCCATCATTAATTGGCATCAAACACACACTCAAGCAAATTGCACACACACAGAAGTACACAGCGAGACATTTGTGTATGGAAAACATCTAATCCAGCTTATCCAGGCTGCCAGCCGAACAACTGGTGACACAGTTAATCACCAACATAAAAGGTAAAGACAAGACCAAATTGACTGATAGAATTATTCAATTTGCCAGTCTGATTAAAACATGCCGCCACTGTTACGGTTCAGTGGAGATCGTCTTCAGCAAAAAAAAAAAAAGAAAGACCACAAGAAAATTAATTTAAAAGTCAGTCATCTAAATGGCTTCATTCAATTACTGGTGCAAATAAAAATGAATCATAAAAGGCACGGACAAAAACCTTGCATAAGCTTTATGGTAAAAAAAAGTAATCAGGAAAGCACTTCAGCATTCTTGAAACAGGAGTCAAATTATCCAAACAAGGGAAGTTCCACTGGAACGGAAGACGGAGACTTCTATGACACCCTCTCCGATGCAGCCACGCTTGCTAGGTGCAACTCACGTGACCTTTGGTCCCATCCCAACAGCCCTTGCTCCTGGTGTGACCTTGTGCTACGTGGGTCAAAGCGAAGGGTGCGAATGAGCCAAGAAAAAACACAGGGAACGGAGACGGGGCTCTCTGATTTGTTTCCTTGGCAGGATGACAAAACTGCACGGAATGTTGTGGAGAGGGGAAAGAGAAGTGATCAAGAGCTCAAGGAAAAGGGGGAAAAAATAGATGACAGACACGGGGAGAGAAGCGCGTTGAGTAAGCCAGACTGGCAGTGCCTTCCATTGATTCATTTCCCCTCTCCTACTCTATTAACATTCTTTCTTTGTCCTTCTTCACTCTTTTGTTGCACAAGCATCAACTACATGCTCGCTCATCTTTTCGGCATTATGCCTCTTTCCTTGACTAATGAAAGCAATACAGGCTATGTGAGGGGCTTCTCTCGGCATACTGACACCAACGCGTTAAATACAACTAAAAGTGTAATTTATCTCCGAAGGATACACGCACACTCATACACGCACACACATAGCCACAGGAGACTGCAAACAAAAAAACAGAAAAGCAGTCACGAGAGCAAGCGGCTGCCTCTGTCAGCTGCATTTCACAGTGGTCTATCACAGGCAAAGGCTACACACACACTGAGCAAATGCTACCATCTTAAAAATACACAAATCGAGTGTCGGCGAACACACAAACACAAGTCCCAAGATGTGTGATGAATGCCGTGCGACAGCAGTAAGAAGCTCCTGTGATAAAGAGCCAAAAAACAGACACTCTGCTTTTAAGCACATCATGTCAGTTGACTAACTGAGCATTATGAGAAGAAACTGGGATATTGTCTTCTTTTATTATCCTGACACACTATATATTGGTTGAAAGTTAGCTGTCATTGGTTTAATAAAATATATATCAAAAGTTTTTTTCACAATCAACTCACTCAAAATGTTAATATTGTTGAGGTACTATGATTGTCCTGCATACCATTCCAAAATTGTAAAAAATAAATAAAAATAGATTAGGCCTCCTCACATTGTAGTATAGGGCTGCAAAAGACCCATCATGTCTGCCATCTAGTGGTGATAGGTGATATTACAACTTAAAACTACAGTCAACTGCATATTCACAGATTTTCACAGATCAGCACCCATGGATTTGCATATTCACATATCTTTTCCCTTAAAATAAAAAATTCCTTTTCCTCCATTCCTTATGGAAAACATACAGTAAGTTTTCATCTGTGTATTATGAAGAATGTTTTGGGTTTGTAAAAAATTAAACAAACAAAAGTAACGGTATACACACATACACACGCACACACAAATATATATATATATATATATATATATATATATATATATATATATATATATATATATATATATATTAGACTTTACGCTGGCCTGATCGGCTTCATCATGATCACCAGATTTTTCGCATTTTATGCTTGATCGGTGAAAGCCTGTCTAATGTCATAATTTGTTTGATCGATCAATGATGTCATTGATCGGATCCGCAAAATAGGACATTACAGCAAAAACAAACTAAAGCCAAAATTCTGTGCTAGTGTATGGGCGGCCAAAAGCTAATCTAATTTTAGCGTCCTTGTGTGCCGCGGGAGCTTTGCGCTGAGAGGCAGAAGTTCCGCCTTTGCGCCTTCGACCATCAAAATACAAAGTAATATAGCCTTCATATGTTTTTTATTATAAATTTTTTTTGATTGGTAAAAAGTCAGAAAACCATTTTATTTATGTCAAATAAAAGAAATAGACCAATGTAATGAATGGATGAACAAATTATTTTCCCGTGTGAACCAAAAAAGTCTATTCATCTGTGGTGACTTTAACATTGATTTGCTAAATCCAGCAATCAATGTTCTAACAATATCTTAGAGCGCCAGGACTGGAGTTCACTCTACATGGACCAAGATGCTGACAGTGCTCATAGTAAATTTGTGAATATATTTTGTCATTTGTATAATGAACATTGTCCTAGGAAAGAATATTGTACTAAGAGAAGACATAGAAAAACTATGATGTTTGGTAATGTTAAGAGTAATTATGAATTGCATATAACTATTGATGGTGTTCAGATTGAAAATGTAAATGAGACAAAATGTTTAGGAGTTATAATTGATGAGAAGTTGACATGGAAGTCCCACGTCAGACATATAAAAACAAAAATCTCCAAAAGCCTCTCAATTATTAACAAAGTGAAACATTGCTTGGATGGAAATGCACTTCGAAGTGTGGGGCAACACTTGTCAGATGTACAATTAATCCTCTAGTATTCTTACAGAAACGGGCAATAGGGATCATTCATAAAGTTGTTTTTTCTGGTCACACTCATGGTCCGTTTATTGTTGTATACTGTCTGAGAAGAGAATAGCACATTGTGAGCTGAGATGAGTTCCAGTTATCTGTTTTGCACAACGCAAAATACATTTTTTTACAACTTCATGTATTTTGAAACAGGCGTCGTACATAGACAAATTCTAGCAGCAAATCATGTGGATTCGTTAGAGGAGAGATCCAGTCACTGCTCTGTTTTAAGCTAACTTTAAACTAGAGCAAAAATTAACCAATATGGTCGTTTGGGGCAACTTGTCTCAGTCGTTTTGGGGTTTGTTGTCACATATGCAAAGAATGGGCCAATGAAAAATGCACCACTGGCAACTCGGCTTACCGGCCAGAATTGCCCTTCAGATGATGAATCTGAAGAATGAGGAAATTAGTTTTGTTTCTTTGTTTAAAAGTGGATTTTCTAGTTGTTGGAACTACAGTATGCCCACATGTCAGAACTGGTTTAAGTTTTATGATGAACCATCCAACCAATCCATTAACTCAAATGCTTTATTTTTAAAAAAAATTCAATTTAATCTCAAATGTCCAGTTTAAGGGAAGCAAAACAGGCACTTGAGGCTGAGAGCCATGACCTACATGCCATCAGTTCCTAAGTACTTTAATCTATTTCATAATATTTTATGTTAAAGTTTGCTCAATGACTATGATACATTTTCAAGATCAATGACAAACAATTTCTCTGGCTGTAAAAACAAAAACAAAAAAACTGGGGAAAATTGATATTAGTTGCAAAATCTAGTGTGACATCTTACCCCGTATAGTGTGACAACTTACATGTCTTAACATGTCACATGTTCACTCCCTCTATTTAATGGCTTATACTGTAAGTCTGCACTGACACAAAGTTTTTACACAAGGCACACTGTTCAATGCCTTCACTATTAATAATTACTATAATAACCTTTGTTTGTTATTAATAATCAAGATATATTAGCTGTATACTAGCAGTTGTTTTTTGTTTACTATACATACCCACTATTAATTCAATTGTGTAACGTATGTTAAAAGGGGTAGGACCTGATAAGTTTATGCTTCTTCCTACTCCTTTTCAAACATGTATGTATAGCTTATGACTGGGTGAAACACTGTAAAACTTTCTTATGTTGCTTGAATGTTGTGTTTGTTGTTTTGTTTTTAAAATATTTTGTCTTTACACATGTACTTTTATAAACAGTTTGTTTTTTCTTTATATATATGTTCGAAATAAAATTGAAGAAAAAAAAGTATGAAAATGACATAAATACAAAAAATATACCTAAGACTTTGGTCTTTCATCTGGTATACATTCTGTTTATATATGATGTATTCATTCCAAGAAATAGATAAAGGTATAAAAAGTGATACAACTACATAGCCCCGTTTTCCCGCTATATAGCATTAGTTTTAGTAAAACCTGAATGACTGGTTGGTTGATGTTGGTGATGGTGATTTTTCCCCCCCATTAATGTCAGAAACAGAGATGCAAACATGTAAACATTACATTATATATATGTTTATCAGCATTTTTGTGAATATAATTTTACCATTTTACCAACCATTCACACCTAGGGACAATTTAAAGTGTTCAATTAAGCTGCTATGCATGTCTTTGCGAAAACCCACACAGGCACACAGGGAGAACATGCAAACTCCACCCAGGAAGGCCCAGACTCAAACTCACATTCTCTGCACTGAAAGACGGATGTGCTAACCAGTCAGCCAACCGTGCCGCCTTGAAAGAAACATAAAAAAAAAAAGAATAAATCAATCTGCCAGTCTACCAGTTGCTCATCTAGTAGATAAGGAAA
Organism: Vanacampus margaritifer; assembly: GCF_051991255.1. Lineage (NCBI taxonomy): Eukaryota > Metazoa > Chordata > Actinopteri > Syngnathiformes > Syngnathidae > Vanacampus > Vanacampus margaritifer. The sequence goes on along the minus strand of NC_135439.1, from coordinate 20,312,511 downwards.
GCCTACAATAGACCTCCCTAGGGCAACATTTCCAATTTTGATGAGAACCAAATGACTGTTGAAAAATGGTCAAAATGATTCACACCTTCAAAATGAAATGTAGTTTTTGCAGGCAGAGATGCATGAAGTACATGTAGTCAATAAAATGGCCGCAGGGTGTGCATTGTGCCAAAAAAGGGAGCATAGGTGATAATGTGTTCTTTGTAAAATTCCAAGTACATCGTCTAGCACGGGGATGGCGGCTTTTTTGGAGGACAAAACTCATGTTTACACAAAGCGAGCAGCGATCACGAGTAAACGGCTCTGTTATTCAACAGTTTGAACGTAGTTTGTCTTCATTATATGCCCAACATGTGACAGCGGTCAGACCGAGTGCCCCCCTCCATGGCTCCATGGCTCCATAGCTCCGCTTCACAATTCTGCATCTTCTCTCGCCCCCGCCGACTCATCTTTACTGGCGCCTGTACGGTTAGTTAGAGATTGCCACAGGACATCATGTGACAAACAAGCAAAGCAACACACAAACACGATGCCCCGTCAGGCGCACACACGCGCGCGCACGCACACACACACTGAATCCAGCGAGGCCGCGCAAGCCTGCAAACTGGAAACACCAACACATTCATTCGTCATTCTGCCTCTCATTGACTTCTTTCATGTGGCCAAGTTGAATGAGCAGCGGCGCGCTTCAACAATGGAATCCTTTCTACAGGCAGCGTCGTCGTTCCTTGTCCGTGTGTCTTCAAGACAGTAGTGACCAGACACACCTTGAGGCAAAATGTTACCATTGGCCAACCAATTAAAGCCTATTTCTTGTTTCTTTTTTGGTGACAAGTTAATTTAAGCGTGTTGTAAATCAGAACATATATGCGTTGTCATTTTGGATGCTGTTACCAATAATATTTCTTGGAGAGAGGACAGTTGAGGTCTACGAGTACCTTGATTTATTCAGGGGGTTCCTTCATAATGATATATAGATGTTGAAATAATAGGAAATATGATTGTCTTGAAAGGGAGCCATGTTGACGACGACGACAATTCTATGGTGATCCCACACTCATTACTCAACCTCCTTACCTTCAGTATCCAACCCACCCAATGCTCCCCTGAACATTCCCGCTGCCCCCCACCCTTCTTGTCTGGCAGGCATCCAGAGGCTGAAATTCTAGACTGGACTGGTTCTGCCTGCTACAAAATTTAGGAAGCCATTAGCAACATCAAATCATTACTTTGGGAAAAGGGAGAAAACGATGCATGGGTGGCTTGAGGAAGGACACAAAAAGAGAGGAGAAAAAACACCGGGTCAGATTTCTGCCTGCTTTCAGACGCAAACTGAATGCAATCGTTTATACCACCATTCACGAGGACCATTTTGGCAAAAATCACTGACTGAGGAGAAATGAACAATAATACTAATAATTATGGGTGTCAAAAATAGGACTTTAATTTTAAGTTAATTTTAAGTTCCCTTAATGCCCCCCAATTTTTTTTTAACGCCCCTTATTTGGAAAGCCTGTACTAGGCGAATTGCAGTTGCAAAGCAGCAGACACATCCACGACAAAATTTAGCAGTAATACATTTAAGAATAATGCATTTATTTGTGGGGACTGAGGTCAAGTTGTATTTTACAATTTTGAAAATGTGTAGAATTTCACAAGTTACTTCATGTTAAATATTAGATAGCTCTTAATATGAAAAGAAAAATGCACTGTGCTGTTACCGTCTTACAAATGCAATTATGCTAATAAGTGGTAGAAAAATGACCTCAATACAAATCAATATCATGCTTGTTTTTAACTTTAACTCAATTTTATAAATTACTATGACATAACCATATCAATGACTAAAAGATGCAGCCATATATTTATTAGATTAACATTTTAACATGTTAACAAGAGTACACAGTAAATTTGACTCTATTTAGAGAGGGACAAAAAAGGCTCAGTTCTAGAGTAGGCTAAGATTTACACTAAGAAGAGAGTAAAATAATAAATTGAAAAAAAAAAGAAGACTTTTAACGGTTGAGGAACAAACTCACAACCTTCAGCTTGGGAGACACTACCACACTGAGCTATGCTTTTCTCCAAGAGCCCAAATGCATTGTTTTTGGTCTTGGAGGAAGATTCCATGCAATCATGAAATCAACTGCAGCTGACACGAATGATATACTAACAGAAAGAAGGAGCTGCATGGCTCAGGGATTAGATCAGATGTCTCCCAAACTGAAGGTTGTGAGTTCGTTCCTGCACCCTTGAGTCACTTTTATTTTATTTTTATTTTGTCCAATTCTTTATTTTACTGTCTTCCAAATATTACTCTAAAACTGAGTCTATTTGGTCCCACTCTAAATAGAGTCAAATTTACTCTACAGAATTTACTGTGTATGAAAACTTAAATATTATATAATCTAAAAAATATTTTATTGTAAATGTTATTGTACATTTAGAACTGCTATGAAATTTGCGATAAATCGTGAGTTAACTATCGAAGTCATGCGATTAATTACGATTAAAATTTTCCGCCTAACAATAATAACAACAATAATAAAAAAAGATGATGACATGTCGAATCGGTAAAATTACCAAATGAACAACACTGAGCTCTCTCTCTCAAAAATAAATATATAAATAAAAATAAATAAATAACAACAATAATAATAACAAGAACAATAATAATAAAATTTTGTTTAAAGTAGCTAACAATACTACAACACGTTGATAGTAGGGATGTGTTAAAAACTCATGTTACAGTATCAATACCCAAACAGGAGATACCATTGCTGCCTAACGTCACAATGCTACGAATGTGATTTTAATCTGATATGAATTTTTGGATTCTTTTCTAAACGACTGATTATTGATTAAGCAATTTTACATGCAACTTTGTACTCTTCCTTGTAACTTCAAAAGGAAAAAAATAAAGAAAAAAGACTTTCTGGAATAATGAATGTAGTGTTTTGTGCTGATGATTGACCAAAAAGTTTTAATTTTACACAACCAAGTCATGACTTGTGAAAAAATGTAAACTGTTAAGACAACAATCTCATAACATCTTAAGATTTGTTGTATTGTACATAAGTTACATCGATAAAAAATTTTTATGCACACTTTCTAAAGCATATCAAATGTAATCATAAGACAAATTGTGATGGCTATAAAAAAAAGTCTGATGCAAAACCAAATACATTTTGGATTCTGTTTTCTAGAATTACAGTACTTAGCGATCACTTGATCTATTTCTCTTTTTTGGACTATAATTTTATGGCAAATTTAAGAAAGAAAACTGTATTTTTCTCATGCTCTTGAAAATAAATAAAAATAAATAAATCAATACATTAAAACATTTTTTTTTTAAAGTTTATATATATATATATATATACATATATATATATATATATATATATATATATATATATATATATATATATATATATATATGCTAGAGCATACAGAAGACATTGATGCAGCCTCTGACCTGAAGAGAACGCTTAAAGCAATGGTAGTTATTACAAAAAACGGCCAGCAGGTGGCAGCAGAGTAAAAGAGATCAACCTGGGTCATGTTGCAAAAAGGCTCCCCCGCCCAGTTTTTTAAACAGATTTGTGAATAATGATGAAACGTATATACTATATTCTAATGCTAAATGTTGCAAAACGGAAACAGATACAAATATACTTTTTTTCCTGATGAAAAAAAAGACTAATCTTTCTTTTGGTAGGTTCCATGTTTTAATAGCAATAGAACACAATATTCAGTGGGCCTTGCAAAATCAGTCAAAATCCAGTAAAACAGCTGGGAGTGAAGGGGGTTGCTTCAGTGAAAATGGTTGGGAGTGAATGAGTTAATAGCTTTGTGTGCAAAGAAATGCAAATTCTTGCGATAATATTCCATCACATTCACATGCATGGCCAATTAAGAGGCTGTAATGACCCTTACATGCAAGTTTTTGGAACGTAGGTGGAAGTCAGAGGAGAATATGCAAATTCCACACTGGGAGGCCATAGCTGACATTCGAAACCCCAAACCTCTCAGAAGTGTCAGGCAGATGTGCTAACCACTAGGTGACACAATTGCCCTCCCCATTTCAAATCCTTAGATTTTATGAACAAAACTTGTATGAGTACACTACAAGCTCTCTGCATTTCTGTATCGAAAGGAATGCAAACTTCTAAACTTTCCAAACCCGACTTCTGTCATGAGCCTGAACACTTTTACTTTTCCCAACTTTCAGTTGCTGCGCCATCACCCCAACACTAATCCAGTTCAAATGTAAACAGACTTAGGTCTTCATTCCTCACTTAAACCGTATCAAATGTATCAAAGCAGAGGCTCAGTGGTGTCCCTGGTTACAGAGAGGTCAGGCCAGGGTCAGACAAGGCCACACACTCTACTCAATTAAGAGAGCCAGAGTGTCTGTGTGACTAACAAAGTGTATATTTCTGCTCATGCGCCGAAGGGAACCAGTGTATTTGGAAATGTATGCATGTGTACACAGTCCAGTTATAATGTCATAATGCGTGAGTTTGTGTGACTGAATGTAAATGTTGCGATGTACTGGGTTAATAGGTCAGCTCATGGATATAAAGGGTAGTGTATATAATTGTGTGTGTGTGTGTGTGTGTGTGTGTGTGTGTGTGTGTGTGTGTGTGTGTGTGTGTGGTTCCAGCAGAGACACGAAGTCTCAAAGCTTCAACACCCAGAAGGGAAAATATGCGAAAGGTTGTCTCTGGGCTAAAGACAATAATACAGTCAGTGTCTGCAACAACATTTTTTCTCTGGTTAAGTTTGATGCCCCAAAGGAGTCTTTGATGGTCTTGCAAAGCATTTGACTGAGCATCCTTGTTTTTCTTTTCGATACAACATGTCCATTCCCAGAATCCATGTGCAGGGATTTTGCAAGCAGGATAAAAAAAAAAAAGGATAAAAGGATATTCCGCCTTTCATCAAGTGCCTCTTACTGTGAACAATTAACAAGACATTATTAGCACCATGAAGCCACAGGAAATGGAATTGTTTACTCAAGTCAAACAAATGAATGATTGTTTTATTTCTGCTTAATTAGCATTTCAGCCATTTCAACAGATAATTTGGCCACTTTTTGCTCTGCCCTGAGGGAGATTGTCAGTTTTCTCTAGATAAAATCACCCATTTACCCTTTGACCCCTCTTAAAATGTATCGGTTTATCAATGGTCAGAGCGAATGTGGGAATCAACCACAACCACAGCTCCCAATACGCCACCATCTTGTCTGCTCGTTGACAATGAAGTGGTACCGTCCCAGGAGACTCTACAGTTTGGCTGTAAAGTTCCAATCGCAACATCAACAAATAACATGTTCTGTCACAAGAGAAAGCTATTTGGATTGAATCACGCTGATTAGCAAAAGGAAATGACGTCCAGTTCTATCTAGGCAAAGCAAAAAAAGGGATACCAATGTAACAATGATATTCAGATTCCTACCTAATCAAGTGCTAGGTACTATTAGAGTCAACAAATATGGTGGCCTCAAAATGTCCCTGAGGGCCGTTCAAGCAGAAGGGTTCTTCTCTCAATGCCAAGCCCATCACTCTTCCCCCCAGCACTCAACTGTCAATTCGACCCTGATCTGGGAACCCGGTCTTATCTGATCCCTCAG